>NW_025219986.1:1595925-1597738 GCF_014825855.1 Bombus pyrosoma | reverse complement strand
TTACTATATAACGATATACGTTATCACGTAATATTACATAAGGTTATACGTTATAACGTAATAATACATAATGATATACGTTATAACGAAATAATACATAATGTTATACATTGTAACGTAATACTACATGACATTTCACGTTATAACGTATGTTTCATACAACGACATACGTTATAACCTATTACCATATAACGTAATACTACATAACATATCACGTTATAACGTATCTTTCATATAACGATATAGGTTATAACATATTACCATATAACGACGTACGTTATAATGTAATAATACATAACGTTATACGTTATTACGTAATACTACTGAACGGTGTTCGTTATAACGTAATACTACATAACATTATACGTTATAACGTAATACTGCTGAATGTTGTTCGTTACAACGTATTACTATAAAACGATATACGTTATAACGTAATAATACATAATGTTATACATTTTAATGACATAGTACATAACGTTATACGATGTAACGTAATACTACATAACGTTGTTCGTTATAACGTATTACTATATAACGATATATGTTATAACGCAATGCTATATAACGTTATACGTTGTAACGTATTACTACATAACGATATACGTTATAACGTAATACTATATAACGTTATGCGTTGTAACGTATTACTATATAACTATATACGTTATAACATAATAGTATATAAAGTTATACGTTGTAACAAAGTACTACTGAACGTTATACGTTAAAACGTACTACCATATAACGATATACGTTATAACGTAATAATACATAGTGATATACGTTATAACGTAATAATACATAACATTTCACGTTATAACGCATCTTTCATATAACGATATACGTTATAACGTTTTACCATATAACGATGTACGCTATAACGTAATAATACATAACGTTATATGTTATAACGTAATACTACTGAACGTTGTTCGTTATAACGCATTACTATATAACGGTATACGTTGTAACGTAATAATACATAATGCTATACCTTATAATGAAATACTACATAACGTTATACGATGTAACGTAATACACCATAACGTTGTTCGTTATAACGTGTTACTATATAACGATATACGTTATAACGTAATGCTATATAACGTTATACGTTATAACGTATTACTATATAACGATATACGTTATAAGGTAATACTATGTAACGTTATGCGTTGTAACGTATTAGTATATAACTATATACGTTATAACATAATAGCATATAAAGTTATACGTTGTAACGAAGTACTACTGAACGTTATTCGTAATAACGTACTACCATATAACGATATACGTTATAACGTAATATTACATAAGGTTATACGTTATAACGTATTACCATAAAACGATATACGCTATAACGTAATAGTACATAATGTTATACGTTATAACAAAATACTACTGAACGTGGTACATCATAACGTACTACTATATAACGATATACTTTATAACGTAATGCTACATAATGTTATACGATGTAACGTAATGCTACATAACGTTATTCGTTATAACGCATTACTATACAACGATATGTTATAACGTAATAATACATAATGTTATACGTTATAACGTAATACTACATAACATTTCACGTTATAACGTATCTTTCATATAACGATATACGTTATAACGTATTACCATATAACGATGTACCTTATAACGTATTAATACATAACGTTATACGTTATAACGTAATACTGCTGAATGTTGTTCGTTATAACGTATTACTATAAAACGATATACGTTATAACGTAATAATACATTATGTTATTCGTTATAACGTATTACTATAAAACGATATACGTTATAA
>NW_025219986.1:1592764-1595425 GCF_014825855.1 Bombus pyrosoma | reverse complement strand
TATAGTAGTACGTTATGATGTATAACGTTCAGCAGTATTTCGTTATAACGTATAACATTATGTATTATTACGTTATAACGTAAATCGTTTTATGCTAATACGTTATAACGTATAACATTATGTAATATTACGTTATAATGTATGTCGTTATATGGTAATACGTTAAAACGTATGTCGTTATATGGTAATACGTTACAACATATATCGTTATATAGTATTACGTTATAACGTATATCGATATATAGTAGTACGTTATGATGTATAACGTTCAGTAGTATTTCGTTATATCGTATAACATTATGGATTATTACGTTATAACGTGTATCGTTTTATGGTAATACGTTATAACGCATAACATTATGCAATATTACGTTATAATGTATATCGTTATATGGTAATACGATATAACGTATATCGTTATATGGTAGTACGTTATAACGTATAACGTTCAGTAGTACTACGTTACGACGCATAACTTTATATATTATTACGTTATAACGTATATCGTTATATAAGAAAACGTTACAACGTATAACGTTATATAGCATTACATTATAACGTATATCGTTATATAGTAATACGTTATAACGAACAACGTTATGTAGTATTACGTTACATCGTATAACGTTACGTAGTATTTCATTATAAGGTATAACATTATGTATTATTACGTTACATCGTATAACGTTATGTATTCATAAAAATATATAACATTATGTATTATTACGTTATAACGTATACCGTTATATAGTAATACGTTATACCGAACAACGCTCAGTAGTATTGCGTTATAACGTATAACGTTATGTATTGTTACATTGTAACGTATATCGTTATATGGTAATACGCTATAACGTATATCGTTATATGAAAGATACGTCATAACGTGAAATGTTATGTAGTATTACGTTATAACGTATAACATTATGTATTATTACGTTATAACGTATATCGTTATATAGTAGTATGTTATGATATATAACGTTCAGTAGTATTTCGTTATAACGTATAACATTATGTATTATTACGTTATAACGTGTATCGTTTTATGGTAATACGTTATAACGTACATAGATATATGGTAGTACATTATAACGTGTAACGTTCAGTAGTAATACGTTATAACATATAACGTTATGTATTATTATGTTATAACGTATAGTGTTATGTAGTATTGCGTTAAAACGTATAACGTTATATACGATTACGTTATAACGTATAATGTTATGTAGTATTACGTTACATCGTATAACGTTATGTAGTATTACGTTAAAACGTATAACGTTATATACCATTAGGTTATAACATATAACTTGATATAGCATTGCGTTATAACTTATATCCTTATATAGTAATACGTTATAACGTATAACGTTATGTAGTAATTCGTTATATCGTATAACGTAATGTAGTACTACGTTATAACGTATAGCGTTATGTAGTACTAAGTTATATAGTATTGCTTTAGAACGTATAACGTTATATAGTAATACGTAATATAGTAATACGCTATAACGTATATCGTTTTATGGTAATACGTCATAACGTATAACATTATGTAATATTACGTTATAATGTATATCGTTATATGGTAATATGATATAACGTATAACGTTCAGTAGTATTACGTTATAACGTATAACTTTATGTAGCATTACGTTATAACGTATAACGTGATATAGTATCGCGTTATAACTTATATCCTTATATAGTAATACGTTATAACGTATAACGTTATGTAGTACTTCGTTATATCGTATAACGTAATGTAGTATTACGTTATAACGTATAACGTTATGTATTATTACGTTATAACGTACATCGTTATATGGTTATACGTTATGATGTATAACGTTTGGCAGTATTTCGTTATAACGTATAACATTATGTATTATTACGTTATAACGTATATCGTCTTATGGTAATACGTTACAACGTATATCGTTATATAGTATTACGTCGTAACGTATATCGTTATATAGTAGTGCGGTATGATGTATGACGTTCAGTAGTATTTCGTTATAACGTATAACCTTACGTAATATTACGTTATAACGTATATCGTTATAAGGTAATACGATATAACTTATATCGTTATATGAAAGACACGTTATAACGTGAAATGTTGTGTAGTATTACGTTATAACGTATAACATTATGTATTATTACGTTATAACGTATATCGTTATATAGTAATGCGTTATATCGAATAACGTTATGAAGTATTACGTTACATCGTATAACGTTATGTAGTATTACGTTATAACGTACAACGTTATGTAGTATTACTTTATAACGTATATCGTTATATAGTAGTAGGTTATAACGAACAACGTTCAGTAGTATTACGTTATAACGTATAACGTTATGTAGTGTTACGTTGTAACGTACAACGTTATATAGTATTACTTTATAACGTATATCGTTATAGAGTAATACGTTATAACGAAAAACGTACAGTAGTATTACGTTATAACGTATAACGTTATCTATTATTACGTTATAAGGTATATCGTTATATAGTAATACGTTATAACGAACAACGTTATGTAGTATTACGTTACATCGAATAACGTTATGTAGTATTTCATTATATGGTATAACATTATGTATTATTACGTTATAACGTAAATCGTTATATGGTAATACATTATAACGTAT
>NW_025219986.1:1581795-1592264 GCF_014825855.1 Bombus pyrosoma | reverse complement strand
ATGTAACATTACGTTATAACGTATAACGTTATATAGTATTACGTTGTAAGGTATAACGTTATGTAGCATTACGTTATAACGTATAACGTTATATGGTAATACGTTATAACGTATAACGTTATGTAGTATTACGTTATAACGTATAACGTTATATGGTAATACGTTATAACGTATAACGATATGTAGCATTACGTTATTATGTATAACGTTATATAGTATTACGTTGTAAGGTATAACGTTATGTAGCATTACGTTATTACGTATAACGTTATATACTATTACGTCATAACGTATAACGTTATGTAGTATTACGATATATCATATAAGGTTATGTAACATTACGTTATAACGTATAACGTTATATAGTATTACGTTGTAAGGTATAACGTTATGTAGCGTTACGTTATAACGTATAACGTTATATGGTAATACGTTATAACGTATAACGATATGTAGCATTACGTTATAACGCTTAACGATATATGGAATTACGTCATAACGTATAACGTTATATAGTATTACGTTATAACGTATAACGTTATATACTATTACGTTATAATGTATAATGTTATGTAGCATTACGATATAACGTATAACGTTATGTAGCATTACGTTATAACGTTTAACGTTATATAGTACTACGTTATAACGTATAACGTTATGTAGTATTACGATATATCATATAAGGTTATGTGACATTACGTTGTAACGTATAACGTTATATAGTATTACGTTGTAAGGTATAACGTTATGTAGCATTACGTTATTACGTATAACGTTATGTAGTATTACGATATAACGTTTAACGTTACATAGTATTACGTTATGACGTATAACGTTATGTAGCTATACGTCATAACGTATAACGTTATGTAGTATTACGATATAACATATAACGTTATGTAGCGTTACGTTATAACGTATAACGATACAAGGTAATACTTTATAACGTGTAACGTTATGTAGTATTACGATATAACGTTTAACGTTACATAGTATTACGTTATAAGGTATAACGATATGTAGCATTACGTTATAACGTATAACGCTGTGTAGTTTTACGATAGAACATATAACGTAATGTAGCATTAGGTTATAAGGTATAACGTTATATACTGTTACGTTATAACGTATAACGTTATATACTGTTACGATATAACGTATAACGTTACGTAGTATTACGATATAACATATAACGTTACATAGTATTACGTTATAAGGTATAACGTTATATAGCATTACGTTATAACGTATAACGCTATATGGTAATACTTTACAACGTATAACGTTACGTAGTATTACGATATAACGTTTAACGTTACATAGTATTTCGTTATAAGGTATAACGATATGTAGCATTACGTTATAACGTATAACGACATGTAGTATTACGATAGAACATATAACGTAATGTAGCATTACGTTATAACGTATAACGTTATATGGCATTACGTTATAACGTATAACGTTATGTAGCATTACGTTATAACGTATAACGTTATATGGTAATACGTTATAACGTATAACGTTATGTAGTATTACGATATAACATATAACAGAATGTAGCATTACGTTATAACGTATAACGTTATGTAGCATTACGTTATAAGGTATAACGTTATATACTATTACGTTATAACGTATAACGTTATATACTATTACGTTATAACGTATAACGTTATATACTGTTACGATATAACGTATAACGTTATGTAGTATTACGATATAACATATAACGTTATGTAGCATTACGTTATAACGTATAACGTTATGTAGCATTACGTTATAAGGTATAACGTTATGTAGCATTACGTCATAACGTATAACGTTATGTAGTATTACGATATAACGTTTAACGTTACATAGTATTACGTTATAAGGTATAACGATATGTAGCTATACGTCATAACGTATTACGTTATGTAGTATTACGGTATAACGTTTAACGTTACATAGTATTACGTTATAAGGTATAACGATATGTAGCATTACGTTATAACGTATAACGCTGTGTAGTTTTACGATAGAACATATAACATAATGTAGCATTAGGTTATAACGTATAACGTTATATACTATTACGTTATAACGTATAACATTATATACTGTTACGATATAACGTATAACGTTATGTAGTATTACGATATAACATATAACGTTATGTAGCATTACGTTATAACGTATAACGTTATGCAGCATTACGTTATAAGGCATAACGTTATGTAGCATTACGTTTTAACGTATAGCGTTATGTAGTAATACGATATAACGTTTAACGTTACATAGTATTACGTTGTAACGTATAACGTTATGTAGCATTACGTTATAACGTGTAACGTTATATACTGTTACGATATAACGTATAACGTTATGTAGTATTACGATAAAACATATAACGTAATGTAGCATTACGTTATAACATATAACGTTATGTAGTATTACGATATAACATATAACGTTATGTAGCGTTACGTTATAACATATAACGTTATCTGGTAATACGTTATAACGTATAACGTTATGTAGTATTACGATATAACTTTTAACGTTACACGGTATTACGTTATAAGGTATAACGATATGTAGCATTACGTTATAACGTATAACGTTATGTGTTATTACGATATAAGATATAACGTTATGTAGTATTACGTTATAGCGAATAACGTTATGTAGCATTGCGTTATAAAGTATAACGTTATTTGGTGATACGTTATAACGTATAACGTTATGTAGTAATACGAAATAACGAATAACGTTATGTAGCATTACGTTGTAACGTATAAAGTTATGTAGCATTACGTTATAACGTATAACGTTATATACTGTTACGATATAACGTATAACGTTATATAGTACTACGTTATAACGTATAATGTTATGTAGTATTACGATATATCATATAAAGTTATGTAACATTACGTTATAACGTATAACGTTATATAGTATTACGTTGTAAGCTATAACGTTATGTAGCATTACGTTATTACGTATAACGTTATATACTATTACGTTATAACGTATAACGTTATATACTATTACGTTATAACGTATAACGTTATATACTGTTACGATATAACTTATAACGTTATGTAGTATTACGATATAACATATAACGTTATGTAGCATTACGTTATAACGTATAACGTTATGTAGTATTACGATATAACGTTTAACGTTACATAGTATTACGTTATGACGTATAACGTTATGTAGCTATACGTCATAACGTATAACGTTATGTAGTATTACGATATAACATATAACGTTATGTAGCGTTACGTTATAACGTATAACGATACATGGTAATACTTTATAACGTGTAACGTTATGTAGTATTACGATATAACGTTTAACGTTACATAGTATTACGTTATAAGGTATAACGATATGTAGCATTACGTTATAACGTATAACGCTGTGTAGTTTTACGATAGAACATATAACGTAATGTAGCATTAGGTTATAAGGTATAACGTTATATACTGTTACGTTATAACGTATAACGTTATATACTGTTACGATATAACGTATAACGTTACGTAGTATTACGATATAACATATAACGTTACATAGTATTACGTTATAACATATAACGTTATGTAGCTATACGTTATAACGTATAACGTTATATAGCATTACGTTATAACGTATAACGTTATGTAGTATTACGTTACAACGTATAACGTTATATGGTAATACTTTATAACGTATAACGTTATGTAGCATTACGTTATAACGTTTAACGTTACATAGTATTACGTTATAAGGTATAACGATATGTATCATTATGTTATAACGTATAACGTTATGTAGTATTACGATAGAACATATATCATAATGTAGCATTACTTTATAACGTATAACGATATAGACTATTACGTTATAACGTATAACGTTATATACTGTTACGATATAACTTATAAGGTTATGTAGTATTACGATATAACATATAACGTCATGTAGCATTACGTTGTAACGTATAACGTTATATAGTACTACGATATAAGGTATAACGTTATGTAGCATTACGTTATAACGTGTAACGTTATATACTGTTACGATATAATGTATAACGTTATGTAGTATTACGTTATAACGTATAACGTTATGTAGCATTACGTTATAACGTATAACATTATGTAGCATTACGTTATAACGTATAACGTTATATGGTAATACGTTATAACGTATAACGTTATGTGGCATTACGATATAACATATAACGTAATGTAGCATTACGTTATAACGTATAACGTTATGTAGTATTACGATATAACATATAACGTTACGTAGCGTTACGTTATAACATATAACGTTATATGGTAATACGTTATAACGTATAACGTGATGTACTATTACGTTGTAACGTATAACGTTATGTAGCATTACGTTATAACGTGTAACGTTATATACTGTTACGATATAATGTATAACGTTATGTAGTATTACGTTATAACGTATAACGTTATGTAGTATTACGATATAACATATAACGTTATGTATCGTTACGTTATAACATATAACGTTATATGGTAATACGTTATAACGTATAACGTGATGTAGTATTACGTTGTAACGTATAACGTTATGTAGCATTACGTTATAACGTGTAACGTTATATACTGTTACGATATAACGTATAACGTTATGTAGTATTACGATAAAACATATAACGTAATGTAGCATTACGTTATAACATATAACGTTATGTAGTATTACGATATAACATATAACGTTTTGTAGCGTTACGTTATAACATATAACGTTATATGGTAATACGCTATAACGTATAACGTTATGTAGTATTACGATATAACGTTTAACGTTACACGGTATTACGTTATAAGCTATAACGATATGTAGCATTACGTTATAACGTATAACGTTATGTAGTATTACGATATAACGTTTAACGTTACGCGGTATTACGTTATAAGGTATAACGATATGTAGCATTACGTTATAACGTATAACGTTATAGAGTATTACGATATAACGTTATAACGTATAACGTTATGTAGTATTACGATATAACGTATAACGTTATATACTATTACGTTATAACGTATAACGTTATATACTGTTACGATATAACGTATAACGTTATGTAGTATTATGACATAATATATAACGTTATGTAGCATTACGCTATAACGTATAACGTTATATGGTAATACGTTATAACGTATAACGTTATGTAGTATTACGATATAACGTATAACGTTATGTAGCATTACGTTATAACGTATGACCTTATGTAGTATTTCGTTATAACGTATAACGTTATATGGTAATACTTTATAACGTATAACGTTATGTAGTATTACGTTATAACGTATAACGTTATAAAGCATTACGTTATAAGGTATAACCTTATGTAGTATTTCGTTATAACGTATAACGTTATATGGTAATACTTTATAACGTATAACGTTATGTAGTATTACGATATAACGTTTAACGTTACATAGTATTACGTTATAAGGTATAACGATATGTAGCATTACGTTATAACGTATAACGTTATGTAGTATTACGATATAAGATACAACGTAATGTAGTATTACGATATAACGTTTAACGTTACATAGTATTACGTTATAACTTATAACGTTATGTAGCTATACGTTATAACGTATAACGTTATGTAGTATTACGATATAACATATAACGTTATGTAGCGTTACGTTATAACGTATAACGTTATATAGTATTACCTTATAACGTATAACGTTATATAGAAATACGTTATAACGTATGACGTTATAGAGTATTACGATATAACGTATAACGTTATATACTATAACGTTATAACGTATAACGTTATGTAGTATTACGATATAACGTATAACGTTATATACTATTACGTTATAACGTATAACGTTATATACTGTTACGATATAACGTATAACGTTATGTAGTATTATGACATAATATATAACGTTATGTAGCATTGCGTTATAACGTATAACGTTATATGGTAATACGTTATAACGTATAACGTTATGTAGTATTACGATATAACGTATAACGTTATGTAGCATTACGTTATAACGTATAACGTTATATAGTATTACGTTATAACGTATAACGTTATGTAGTATTACGTTATAACGTATAACGTTATATGGTAATACTTTATAACGTATAACGTTATGTAGTATTACGTTATAACGTATAACGTTATAAGGCATTACGTTATAACGTATAACCTTATGTAGTATTTCGTTATAACGTATAACGTTATATGGTAATACTTTATAACGTATAACGTTATGTAGTATTACGATATAACGTTTAACGTTACATAGTATTACGTTATAAGGTATAACGATATGTAGCATTACGTTATAATGTATAACGACATGTAGTATTACGATAGAACATATAACGTAATGTAGCGTTACGTTATAACGTATAACGTTAGATGGCATTACGTTATAACGTATAACGTTATGTTGCATTACGTTATAACGTATAACGTTATATGGTAATACGTTATAACGTATAACGTTATGTAGTATTACGAAATAACATATAACGTAATGTAGCATTACGTTATAACGTATAACGTTATGTAGTATTACGATATAACATATAACGTTATGTACCGTTACGTCATAACATATAACGTTATATGGTAATACTTTATAACGTATAACGTTATGTAGTACTACGATATAACATTTAACGTTACATAGTATTACGTTATAAGGTATAACGATATGTAGCATTACGTTATAACGTATAACGCTATGTAGTTTTACGATAGAACATATAACGTAATGTAGCATTACGTTATAACGTATAACGTTATATACCATTACGTTATAACGTATAACGTTATATACTGTTACGATATAAGGTATAACGTTATATAGTATTACGATATAACATATAACGTTATGTAGCATTACGTTATAAGTTATAACGTTATGTAGCATTGCGTTATAACGTATAACGTTATGTAGTATTACGATATAACGTTTAACGTTACATAGTATTACGTTATAACGTATAACGTTATGTAGCTATACGTTATAACGTATAACGTTATATAGCATTACGTTATAACGTATAACGCTACGTAGTATTACGTTACAACGTATAACGTTACATGGTAATACTTTATAACGTATAACGTTATGTAGTATTACGATATAACGTTTAACGTTACATAGTATTACGTTATAAGGTATAACGACATGTAGCATTACGTTATAACGTATAACGTTATGTAGTATTACGATAGAACGTATAACGTAATGTAGCATTACGTTATAACGTATAACGATGTATACTATTACGTTATAACGTATAACGTTATATACTGTTACGATATAACGTATAAGGTTATGTAGTATTACGATATAACATACAACGTTATGTAGCATTACGCTATTACGTATAACGATATATAGTATTACGTTATAACGTATAACGTTATGTAGTATTACGTTGTAACGTATAACGTTATGTAGTATTATGATAGAACATATAACGTAATGTAGCATTACGTTATAACGTATAACGTTATGTTGCATTACGTTATAACGTATAACGTTATATGGTAATACGTTATAACGTATAACGTTATGTAGTATTACGATATAACATATAACGTAATGTAGCATTACGTTATAACGTATAACGTTATGTAGTATTACGATATAACATATAACGTTATGTACCGTTACGTCATAACATATAACGTTATATGGTAATACTTTATAACGTATAACGTTATGTAGTATTACGATATAACATTTAACGTTACATAGTATTACGTTACAAGGTATAACGATATGTAGCATTACGTTATAACGTATAACGCTATGTAGTTTTACGATAGAACATATAACGTAATGTCGCATTACGTTATAACGTATAACGTTATATACTATTACGTTATAACGTATAACGTTATATTCTGTTACGATATAACGTATAACGTTATGTAGTATTACGATGTAACATATAACGTTATGTAGCATTACGTTATAACGTATAACGTTATGCAGCATTACGTTATAAGTTATAGCGTTATGTAGCATTGCGTTATAACGTATAACGTTATGTAGTATTACGATATAACGTTTAACGTTACATAGTATTACGTTATAACGTATAACGTTATGTAGCTATACGTTATAACGTATAACGTTATATAGCATTACGTTATAACGTATAACGCTATGTAGTATTACGTTACAACGTATAACGTTATATGGTAATACTTTATAACGTATAACGTTATGTAGTATTACGATATAACGTTTAACGTTACATAGTATTACGTTATAAGGTATAACGATATGTAGCATTACGTTATAACGTATAACGTTATGTAGTATTACGATAGAACGTATAACGTAATGTAGCATTACGTTATAACGTATAACGATGTATACTATTACGTTATAACGTATAACGTTATATACTGTTACGATATAACGTATAAGCTTATGTAGTATTACGATATAACATACAACGTTGTGTAGCATTACGTTATAACGTATAACGTTATATAGTATTACGTTATAAGGTATAACGTTATGTAGCATTACGTTATTACGTATAACGATATATAGTAATACGTTATGACGTATAACGTTATGTAGTATTACGTTATAACGTATAACGTTATGTAGCATTACGATAGAACATATAACGTAATGTAGCATAGCGTTATAACGTATGACGTTATATACAATTACGTTATAACGTATAACGTTATATACTGTTACGATATAACATATAACGTTATGTAGCATTACGTTATTACGTATAACGTTATATACTATTACGTTATAACGTATAGAGTTATATACTATTACGTTATAACGTATAACGTTATGTAGCGATGCGTTATAACGTATAACGTTATGTAGTATTACGATATAACATATAACGTTATGTATCGTTATGTTATAACATATAACGTTATATGGTAATACGTTATAACGTATAACGTGATGTAGTATTACGTTGTAACGTATAACGTTATGTAGCATTACGTTATAACGTGTAACGTTATATACTGTTACGATATAACGTATAACGTTATGTAGTATTACGATATAACATATAACGTAATGTAGCATTACGTTATAACATATAACGTTATGTAGTATTACGATATAACATATAACGTTTTGTAGCGTTACGTTATAACATATATCGTTATATGGTAATACGCTATAACGTATAACGTTATGTAGTATTACGATATAACGTTTAACGTTACACGGTATTACGTTATAAGGTATAACGATATGTAGCATTACGTTATAACGTATAACGTTATGTAGTATTGCGATATAACGTTTAACGTTACACGGTATTACGTTATAAGGTCTAACGATATGTAGCATTACGTTATAACGTATAACGTTATGTAGTATTACGATATAACATATAACGTTATGTAGCGTTACGTAATAACGAATAACGTTATATAGTATTACCTTATAACGTATAACGTTATATAGAAATACGTTATAACGTATAACGTTATAGAGTATTACGATATAACGTATAACGTTATATACTATAACGTTATAACGTATAACGTTATGTAGTATTACGATATAACGTATAAGGTTATATACTATTACGTTATAACGTATAACGTTATATAGTATTACGTTATAACGTATAACGTTATATAGTATTACGTTATAACGTATAACGTTATAAAGCATTACGTTATAACGTATAACCTTATGTAGTATTTCGTTATAACGTATAACGCTATATGGTAATACTTTATAACGTATAACGTTATGTAGTATTACGTTATAACGTATAACGTTATAAAGCATTACGTTATAAGGTATAACCTTATGTAGTATTTCGTTATAACGTATAACGTTATATGGTAATACTTTATAACGTATAACGTTATGTAGTACTATGACATAATATATAACGTTATGTAGCATTACGTTATAACGTATAACGTTATGTAGCGTTACGTTATAACGTATAACGTTATATAGTATTACCTTATAACGTATAACGTTATATAGTATTACGTTATAACGTATAACGTTATGTAGTATTACGTTATAACGTATAACGTTATAAAGCATTACGTTATAACGTATAACCTTATGTAGTATTTCGTTATAACGTATAACGCTATATAGAAATACGTTATAACATATAACGTTATAGAGTATTACGATATAACGTATAACGTTATATACTATAACGTTATAACGTATAACGTTATGTAGTATTACGATATAACGTATAAGGTTACATACTATTACGTTATAACGTATAACGTTATATAGTATTACGTTATAACGTATAACGTTATGTAGTATTACGTTATAACGTATAACGTTATAAAGCATTACGTTATAACGTATAACCTTATGTAGTATTTCGTTATAACGTATAACGCTATATAGAAATACGTTATAACATATAACGTTATGTAGCATTACGTTATAACG
>NW_025219986.1:1579947-1581295 GCF_014825855.1 Bombus pyrosoma | reverse complement strand
TGCTACATAACGTTATACGTTAAATCGCATACTACATAATGTTAATCGTCATAACGTATTACCAGATAACGTTAAACGTTATAACGTAATGCTATATAACGTTATACGTTATATCGTAATGCTACATATCGTTACACGTTATATCTTAATACTACATAATGATATACGTCATAACGTATTACCATATAACGTTATACGTTATAACGTAACACTACATAACGTTATACGTTATAACGTAATGCTACATAACGTTATACGTTACATCGTAATACATCATAACGTTATACGTTATAACGTATTACCATATATCGTTATACGTTATAACGTAACACTACATAACGTTATACGTTATAACGTAATGCTACATAACGTTATACGTTATACCGTAATACTACATAACGTCATACGTTATATAGTAATGCTGCATAACGTTATACGTTACATCGTAATACTACATAACGTTATACGTTATAACGTAATGGTACAAAGCGTTATACGTAATAACGCAATACTGCATAACGTTATACCATATAATCTGCTACCATATGACGTTATACGTTATAACGTAATACTACATAACATTATACGTTATAAGGTAATGCTACATAACGTTATACGTTATACCGTAATACTACATAACGTTATACGTAACAACGTATTACCATCTAACGTTATACGTTATACCGTAATGCTACATAACGTTATACGTTATATGGTAATGCTACATAACGTTATACGTTATACCGTAATGCTACATAACGTTATACGTTAAGTCGCATACTACATAATGTTAATCGTCATAACGTATTACCAGATAACGATAAACGTTATAACGTAATGCTATATAACGTTATACGTTATATCGTAATGCTACATATCGTTACACGTTATATCTTAATACTACATAATGATATACGTCATAACGTATTACCATATAACGTTATACGTTATAACGTAATACTACATAACGTTATACGTTATAAGGTAATGCTACATAACGCTATACGTTATACCGTAAAACTACATAACGTTATACGTCATAACGTATTACCATATAACGTTATACGTTACAACGTAGTGCTATGTAACGTTATACGTTATATATCGTAATGCTACATAACGTTATACGTTTTACCGTAATGCTACATAACGTTATACGTTAAATCACAATACTACATAACGTTAGTCGTCATATCGTATTACCAGATAACGTTATACGTTATAACTTAATGCTATATAACGTTATACGTTATATCGTAATGCTACATATCGTTACACGTTATATCTTAATACTACAGTATGATATATATCATAACGTATTACCATATAACGTTATACGTTATAACGT
>NW_025219986.1:1576105-1579447 GCF_014825855.1 Bombus pyrosoma | reverse complement strand
TATGGTAATTCGTTATAACATATATCGTTATGTAGTATTAAGGTATAACGTGTAACGTTATGTAGCATTACGATATAACGTATAACGTTATATAGCATTGCGTTATAACGTATAACGTTATGCAGAATTACGTTATAACGTATAACGTTATATGGTAATACGTTATGACGTATAACGTTATGTAGTATTACGGTATAACGTACAACGTTATGTAGCATTACGGTATAACGTATAACGTTATATAGCATTACGTTATAACGGATAACGTTATGTAGAATTGCGATATAACGTTGAACATTATATAGCATTACGTTATAACGTATAACGTTATATGGTAATACGTTATAACATATATCGTTATGCAGCATTAAGGTATAACATGTAACGTTATGTAGCATTACGATATAACGTATAACGTTATATAGCACTACGTTATAATGTATAACGTTATGCAGTATTGCGTTATAACGTATAACGTTATATGGTAATACGTTATGACATATATCGTTATCTAGTATTAAGATATAACGTGTAACGATATGTGGCATTACGATATAACGTATGACGTTATATAGCATTACGTTATAACGTATAACGTTTTGTGCTAATACGTTATGACACATATCGATATGTAGTATTAAGGTATAACGTGTAACGTTATGTAGCATTACGATATAACTTATAACGTTAAATAGCATTACGTTATAACGTATAACGTAATCTGGTAATACGTTATGGCATATACCGTTATGTAGAAGTAACATATAACGAGTAACGTTATATAGCATTACGTTATAACGTATATCGATATATGTTTATACGCTATAACGTATAACGTTATGTAGAATTGCGATATAACGTTTAACGTTATGTACCATTACGTTATAACGTATAACGTTATATGGTAATACGTTATGACGTATAGCGTTCTGTAGTATTACGATATAACGTATAACGTTATGTAGCATTACGGTATGACGTATAACGATATGTATCATTATGGTATAACGTATAACATTATGTAGAATTGCGATATAACTTTTAACGTTATATAGCATTACGCTATAACGTATAACGCTATGTGGTAATACGTTATGACATATATCGTTATGTAGTATTAAGATATAACGTGTAACGATATGTAGCATTACGATATAACGTATAACGTTATATAGCATTACGTTAAAGCGTATAACGTTATGCAGTATTGCGTTATAAGGCATAACGTTATATGGTAATACGTTATGACATATATTTTCATCTATTATTAAGATATAACCTGTAACGATATGTAGCATTCGGATATAACGTATGACGTTATATAGCATTACGTTATAACGTATAACGTTATATGGTAAAACGTTATGACATATATCGTTATGTAGTATTAAGGTATAACGTGTAGCGTTATGTAGCATTACGATATAACGTATAAGGTTACATAGCATTACGTTAAAACGTATAACGTTATCTGGTAATACGATATGACATATACCGTTATGTAGTATTAACATATAACGAGTAACGTTATGTAGCATTACGTTATAACGAATAACGATATATGGTTATCGTTAACGTATAACGTTATGTAGTATTACGATGTAACGTATAACGTTATGTAGCATTACGGTTTGACGTATAACGTTATGTAGCATTATGGTATAACGTATAAAGTTATATAGAATTGCGATATAACGTTTAACGTTATATAGCATTACGTTATAACGTATAACGCTATATGGTAATACGTTATGACATATATCGTTATGTAGTATTAAGGTATAACGTGTAACGTTATGTAGCATTACGCTATAACGTAAAACGTTATGCAGAATTGCGATATAACGTTTAACGTTATGTACCATTACGTTATAACGTATAACGTTATATGGTAATACGTTATGACGTATAGCCTTCTGTAGTATTACGATATAACGTATAACGTTATGTAGCATTACGGTATGACGTATAACGATATGTAGCATTATGGTGTAACGTATAACGTTATGTAGAATTGCGATATAACGTTCAACGTTTTATAGCATTACGTTATAACGTATAACGTTATATGGTAATACGTTATAACATATATCGTTATGCAGCATTAAGGTATAACGTGTAACGTTATGTAGCATTACGATATAACGTATAACGTTATATAGCATTACGTTATAACGTATAACGTTATGCAGTATTGCGTTATAACGTATAACGTTATATGGTAATACGTTATGACATATATCGTTATCTAGTATTAAGATATAACGTGTAACGATATGTGGCATTACGATATAACGTATGACGTTATATAGCATTACGTTATAACGTATAACGTTATCTGGTAATACGATATGACATATACCGTTATGTAGTATTAACATATAACGAGTAACGTTATGTAGCATTACGTTATAACGTATATCGATATATGGTTATGCGCTATAACGTATAACGTTATGTAGAATTGCGATATAACGTTTAACGTTATGTACCATTACGTTAAAACGTATAACGTTATATCTTAATACGTTATGACATATATCGTTATGTAGTATTAATTTATAACGTGTAACGTTATGTAGCATTACGATATAACGTATAACGTTATATAGCATTACGTTATAACGTATAACGTTATGCAGTATTGCGTTATAACGTATAACGTTATATGCTAATACGTTATGACATATATCGTTATCTAGTATTAAGATATAACGTGTAACGATATATGGCATTACGATATAACGTATGACGTTATATAGCATTACGTTATAACGTATAACGTTTTGTGCTAATACGTTATGACACATATCGACATGTAGTATTAAGGTATAACGTGTAACGTTATGTAGCATTACGATATAACGTATAACGTTAAATAGCATTACGTTATAACGTATAACGTAATCTGGTAATACGTTATGGCATATACCGTTATGTAGTATTAACATATAACGAGTAACGTTATATAGCATTACGTTCTAACTTTATATCGATATATGGTTATACGCTATAACGTATAACGTTATGTAAAATTGCGATATAACGTTTAACGTTATGTACCATTACGTTATAACGTATAACGTTATATGGTAATACGTTATGACGTATAGCGTTCAGTAGTATTACGATATAACGTATAGCGTTATGTAGCATTACGGTATGACGTATAACGATATGTATCATTATGGTATAACGTATAACGTTATGTAGAATTGCGATATAACGTTTAACGTTATATAGCATTACGTTATAATGTATAACGTTATATGGTAATACGTTATGACATATATCGTTAGGTAGTATTAAGGTGTAACGTGTAACGTTATGTAGCATTACGAT
>NW_025219986.1:1574409-1575605 GCF_014825855.1 Bombus pyrosoma | reverse complement strand
CGTTATAACGTAATGGTACATAACGTTATACGTTATACCGTAATACTACATAACGTTATACGTCATTACGTATTACCATATAACGTTATACGTTATATCGTAGTGCTGCATAACGTTATACGTTATATCGTAATGCTACATAACGATATACGTTATACCGTAATACTACATAACGTTATACGTCATAACGTATTACCATATAACGTTATACGTTATATCGTAGTACTGCATAAAGTTATACGTTACATCGTAATGCTACATAACGTTATACGTTATAACGTATTACCATATAACGTTATACGTTATATCGTAGTGCTGCATAATGTTATACGTTATATCGTAATGCTACATAACGATATACGTTATACCGTAATACTACATAACGTTATACGTCATAACGCATTACCATATAACGTTACACGTTATATCGTAGTGCTGCATAAAGTTATACGTTACATCGTAATGCTACATAACGTTATACGTTATAACGTATTACCATATATCGTTATACGTTATAACGTAACACTACACGGCGTTATACGTTATAACGTAATGCTACATAACGTTACACGTTATACCTTAATACTACATAACGATATATGTCATAACGTATTACCATATAACGTTATACGTTATACGTTATATCGTAACGCTACATAACGTTATACGTTATACCGTAATACTACATAACGTTATACGTTATACCGTAATGCTAGATAACGTTATACATTACATCGTAATACTACATAATATTAAACATTATAACGTATTTCCATATATCACTATACGTTATAACGTAACACTACTCAGCGTTATATGTTATAACGTAATGGTACATAACGTTATACGTTATACCGTAATACTACATAACGTTATACGTCATAACGTATTACCATATAACGTTATACGTTATAACGTAATGCTATATAACGTTATGCGTTATATCGTAATGCTACATAACGTTACACGTTATACCTTAATACTACATAACGATATGTGCCATAACGTATTACCATATGACGTTATACGTTATACGTTATATCGTAATGCTACACAGCGTTATACGTTATACCGTAATACTACATAACGTTATACGTCATAACGTATTACCATATAACGTTATACGTTATATCGTAGTGCTGCATAACGTTATACGTTGTAACGTAATGCTATATAACGTTATACGTTATATCGTA
>NW_025219986.1:1571359-1573909 GCF_014825855.1 Bombus pyrosoma | reverse complement strand
TATATCATTATGTAGTATTAAGGAATAACGTGTAACGCTATGTCGCATTATGATAAAACGTATAACGTTATATAGCATTACGTTATAACGTATAACATCATGCAGTATTGCGTTATAACGTATAAAGATATATGGTAATACGTTATGACATATATCGTTATGTAGGATTAAGATACAACGAGTAACGTTATGTAGCATTGCGGTATAACGTATAACGTTATGTAGCATTACGGTATAATGTATAACGATATATAGCACAACGTTATAACGTACAACGTTATGTAGCATTACGAAATAACGTATAACGTTATATGGTGATACGTTATGACGTATAACGTTATTTGGTATTACGGTATAACGAATAACGTTATGTAGCATTACGTTATAACGTATAACGTTATGTAGTGTTACGTTATAACGTATAAAGATATATAGTATTACGATGTAACGTATAACGTTATGTAGCATTACGATATAACGTATAACGTTATGTAGCATTACGGTATAACGTGTAACGTTATATGGTAATACGTTGTGACGTATAACGTTATATGGTAATACGTTATAACGTATAACGTTATATAGCATAACGTTACAACGTATAACGTTATGTAGCATTACGAAATAACGTATAACGATATATGGTGATATGTTATGACGTATAACGTTATGTAGTATTACGGTATAACGTTTAACCTTATATAGCATTACGTTATAACGTATAACGTTCTGTAGTGTTACGTTATAACGTATAACGATATATGGCAATACGTTATAGCGTATAACGTTATATAGTATTACGATGTAACGTATAACGTTATGTAGCATTACGGTATAACGTATAACGTTATGTAGCATTACGATATAACGTACAGCGTTATATAGCATAACGTTATAACGTATAACGTTATGTAGCATTACGAAATAACGTATAACGATATATGGTGATCCGTTATGACGTATAACGTTATGTAGTATTACGGTATAACGTATTACGTTGTGTAGCATTACGATATAACGTACAACGTTATATAGCTTAACGTTATAACGTGTAACGTTATGTAGCATTTCGATATAATGTATAACGTTATATGGTAATACGTTATGACGTATAACGTTATGTAGTATGACGGTATAACGTATAACGATATATGGCAATACGTTTTAATGTATAACGTTATATAGTATTACGATGTAACGTACATCGTTTTGTAGCATTACGATATAACGTATAACGTTATATAGCATTACGTTATAACGTGTAACGTTATATGGTAATACGTCATGGCGTATAGCGTTATGTAGTATTGCGATGTAACGTATAACGTTATGTAGCATTACGGTATAACGTATAACGATATATAGCATAACGTTATAACGTATAACGTTATGTAGCATTACGATATAACGTATAACGTTATATGGTAATACTTTATGACGTATAACGTTATGTAGTATTACGGTATAACGTATAACGTTATGTAGCATTACGATATAACGTATAACGTTATATGGTAATACTTTATGACGTATAACGTTATGTAGTATTACGGTATAACGTATAACGTTATGTAGCATTACGTTATAACTTATACCGTTATGTAGTGTTAACTTATAACGTATAACGGTATATGGTAATACGTTATAACGTATAACGTTATATAGTATTACGATGTAACGTATAACGTTATGTAGCATTACGGTATAACGTATAACGTTATGCAGTATTGCGTTATAACGTATAACGTTATATGGTGATACGTTATGAGGTATAACGTTATTTAGTATTACGGTATACCGTATAACGTTATATAGTATTACGATGTAACGTATAACGTTATGTAGCATTACGGTATAACGTATAACGTTATGTAGCATTACGATATAACGTACAACGTTGTATAGCATAACGTTATAACGTATAACATTATGTAGCATTTCGATATAATGTATAACGTTATATGGTAATACGTTATGACGTATAACGTTATGTAGTATTACGGTATAACGTATAACGATATATGGCAATACGTTATAACGTATAACGTTATATGGTAATACGTTATGGCGTATAGCGTTATGTAGTATTACGGTATTACGTATAACGTTATGTAGCATTACGTTATAACGTATAACGTTATGAAGCGTTACGTTATAACGTATACCGATATATGGTAATACGTTATAAAGTATAACGATATGTAGTATTACGATATAACGTATAACGTTATGTACCATTACGTTATAACGTACATCGTTATGTAGTATTACGATGAAACGTATAACGTCATATGGTAATACGTTATGACTTATAACGTTATGTAGTATTACGGTATAACGTAGAACGTTACGTAGCATTACGTTATAACGTATAACGTTATGTAGCATTACGTTATAACGTATAACGTTATATAGTATTACGATGTAACGTATAACGTTATGTAGCATTACGGTATAACGTATAACGATATATAGCATAACGTTATAACGTATAACGTTATGTAGCATTACGAAATAACGTATAGCGTTATATGGTGATACGTTATGACG
>NW_025219986.1:1569152-1570859 GCF_014825855.1 Bombus pyrosoma | reverse complement strand
TTGAGATTGTAAAACGCATTGAAAACAGCGTTTAAACGACGAAGTACGTCTAATAGGATTGAAGTGGTTGCGTTTCATAAACAAAATCTTCGACCGATTGTATTTTGTGCAAAGTTACGCTTCGTTCGACGAGGACTGATGCGTGCACTGCAATCGGTATGCATCAAGCATTAGAAGAAGCGTCTGAACGTCGAAATATATCTAGTAGGTACGAAATTACAGAGTTTCATATGCAAAATAATCTAACGTATGCATTTTGCGCACAGTAGGGCTTGTTTCGACTATCAAGCAGGCGCACGAAGAATTAACATTGTATAACGTATAAAGAACAGCGTTTAATCGCCGAAATTTGGTTAATAGGAAAGAAATAACAGAGTATCATATGCAAAATCATCTGAGGTGTGCATTTTGCACACACTAGTGTTTGTTTCGACGATGAAACGGGCGCGCAAAGCATTAGGATTGAGAAGCATATTAAAAACAGCGTTTAAATGTCGAAATTTTGTTGAATAGGTAGGAAATAACACAGTATCATATGCAAAATCATCTAAGGTGTGCATTTTGCGCACAGTAGTGTTTATTTGGACGACGAAACGCGCGCGCACAACACTGAGATTGTAAAATGCATTGAGAACAGCGTTTAATCGCCGAAATTTGGTTAATAGGAAAGAAATAACAGAGTATCATATGCAAAATCATCTAACGTGTGCATTTTGCGCACAGTAGTGTTTGTTTCGACGATGAAACGCGCGCGCACAACATTGAGATTGTAAAACACATTAAAATCAGCGTTTAAATGTCGAAATTTGTTTAATAGGAATGAAATAAAACAGTATCATCCGCAAAATCACCTAACGTGCGCATTTTTCGCACAGTATGGCTTGTTTCGACTATCAAACAGGCGCACAAAGAATTAAGATTGTATACCGTATAAAAAACAACGTTTAATCGCCGAAATTTGGTTAATAGGAAAGAAATAACAGAGTATCATATGCAATATCATCTGAGGTGTGCATTTTGCACACACTAGTGTTTGTTTCGACGATGAAACGGGCGCGCACAACGTTGAGATTGTAAAACACATTAAAATCAGCGTTTAAATGTCGAAATTTGTTTAATAGGAATGAAATAAAACAGTATCATCCGCAAAATCACCTAACGTATGCATTTTTCGCACAGTAGGGCTTGCTTCGACGACGAAATAGGCGCGCACAGCAGTGAGATTGTAAAACGCATTGAGAACAGCGTTTAATCGCCGAAATTTTGTTAATAGGAAAGAAATAACAGAGTATCATATGCAAAATCATCCAAGGTGTGCATTTTGCACACGCTAGTGTTTGTTTCGACGATGAAACGGCCGCGCAGAGCATTAGGATTGAGAAGCATATTAAAAATAGCGTTTAAAAGTCGGAATTTGTTTAATAGGAAGGAAATAACAGAGTATCATATGCAAAATCATCTAAGGTGTGCATTTTGCACACGCTAGTGTTTGTTTCGACGATGAAACGGGCGCGCAAAGCATTAGGATTGAGAAGCATATTAAAAACAGCGTTTAAATGTCGAAATTTTGTTTAATAGGTAGGAAATAACACAGTATCATATGCAAAATCATCTAAGGTGTGCATTTTGCGCACAGTAGGGCTTGTTTCCTCGAAGAAACAGGCGCGCACAACATTGAGATTGTAAAACGCATTGAAAACAGCGTTT
>NW_025219986.1:1567324-1568652 GCF_014825855.1 Bombus pyrosoma | reverse complement strand
AACGTTATACGTTATAAGCTAATAGTATATAACGTTACACGTTATAATGTAATACTACAAAACGTAATACGTTATATCGTAATACCACATACCGTTATACGTTATAATGTAATGCTATATAACGTTATACGTTATAACGTAAAACTACAAAACGTTATACGTTATAAGCTAATAGCATATATCGTTATACGTTATAATGTAATACTACATAACGTAATACGTTATATCGTAATACCACATACCGTTATACGTTATAATGTAATGCTATATAACGATATACGTTATAATGTAATACTACATAATGTAATACGTTATATCGTAATACCACATAACGTTATACGTTATAACGTAATGCTCTATAACGTTATACGTTATAACGTAACACTATATAACGTTATACGTTATAAGCTAGTAGTATATAACGTTATAAGATATAATGTAATACTACATAACGTCATACGTTATATCGTAATGCCACATAACGCTATACGTTATAAGGTAATGCTACATAACGTTATACATTATAACGTAATACTATATAATGTTATACGTAATAAGCTAATAGTATATAACGTTATACATTACAGTGTCATACTACATAACGTAATACGTTATATCGTAATACCACATACCGTTATACGTTATAATGTAATGCTATATAGCGATATACGTTATAATGTAATACTACATAACGCAATACGTTATATCGTAATACCACATAACGTTATACGTTATAACATAATGTTATATAACGTTATGCGCTATAACGTAATACTACATATCGTTATACGTTATAAGCTAATAGTATATAACATTATAAGATATAATGTAATACTACATAACGTAATACGTTATATCGTAATACCACATAACGTTATACGTTATAACGTAATGCTACATAACGTTAAACGTTATAACGTAATAGTACATAACGTTATACGTTATAAGCTAAAAGTATATAACGTTACACGTTATAATGTAATACTACATAACGTAATACGTTATATCGTAATACCACATACCGTTATACGTTATAATGTAATGCTATATAACGATATACGTTATAACGTAATACTACATAACGTAATACGTTATATCGTGATACCACATAACGTTATACGTTATAACTTAATGCTCTATAACGTTATACGTTATAACGTAACACTATATAACGTTATACGTTATAAGCTAGTAGTATATAACGTTATAAGATATAATGTAATACTACATAACGTCATACGTTATATCGTAATACCACATAACGTTATACGTTATAAGGTAATGCTACATAACGTTATACTTTATAACGTAATACTATATAATGTTAT
>NW_025219986.1:1564998-1566824 GCF_014825855.1 Bombus pyrosoma | reverse complement strand
ATAACGTTATGTAGTGTTACGCTATAACGTATAACGGTGTATGGTAATACGTTATGGCGTATAAGGTTATGTAGTGTTACGGTATAACGTATAACGTTATGTAGCATTACGTTATAACGTATAAAGTTATGTAGTGTTACGCTATAACGTATTACGATATATGGTAATACGTTATAACGTATAACGTTATGTAGTATTACGATGTAACGTATAACGTTATGTAGCATTACAGTATAACGTATAACGTTATGTAGCATTACGGTATAACGTATAACGTTATGCTGTATAACGTATAACGTTATGTAGCATTACGATATAACCTATAACGTTGTATAGCATAACGTTATAACGTATAACGTTATGTAGCATTACGATATAACGTATAACGTTATATGGTAATACGTTATGGCGTATAAGGTTATGTAGTGTTACGGTATAACGTATAACGTTATGTAGCATTACGTTATAACGTATAAAGTTATGTAGTGTTACGCTATAACGTATAACGTTATATGGTAATACGTTATGACGTATAAGGTTATGTAGTGTTACGTTATAACGTATAACGTTATGTAGCATTACGATATAACGTATAACGTTATATAGCATTACGTTGTAACGTATAACGTTATATGGTTACACGTTATGACATATATCGTTAAGTAGTAGTAAGACATGGCGTGTATCGATATGTAGTATTACGGTATAACGTATAACGTTATGTAGCATTGCGATATAACGTATAACGTTATATAGCATAACGTTATAACGTAAAACGTTATATAGCATTACGTTATAACGTATAACGATAAATGGTAATACGTCGTGACGTATAACGTTATGTGGTATTACGGTATAACGTTTAACGTCATGTAGCATTACGATATAACGTATAACGTTATGTAGCAATACGTTTTAACGTATAACATTTTATAGCATAACGTTATAACGTATAACGTTATATGGTAACACGTTATGACGCATAAAGTTATGCAGTATTACAGTATAACGTATAACGTTATGTAGCATTACGTTATAACGTATAACGTTATGTAATTTTACGTTAAAACGTATAACGATACATGTAGCATTACGATATAACGTATAACGTTATGTAGTATTACGGTATAACGTATAACGTTATATAGCATTACGATATAACGTATAACGTTATGTAGTATTACGGTATAACGTATAACGTTATGTAGCATTACGATATAACGTATAACGTTGTAGAGCATAACGTTATAACGTATAACGTTATGTAGCATTACGATATAACGTATAACGTTATATGGTAATACGTTATGGCGTATACGGTTATGTAGTGTTACGGTATAACGTATAACGCTATGTAGCATTACGTTATAACGTATAACGTTATGTAGTATTACGATGTAACGTATAACGTTACGTAGCATTACGGTATAACGTATAACGTTATGTAGCATTACGATATAACGTATAACGTTATATGGTAATACGTTATGGCGTATACGGTTATGTAGTGTTACGGTATAACGTATAACGTTATGTAGCATTACGTTATAACGTATAACGTTATCTAGTATTACGATGTAACGTATAACGTTACGTAGCATTACGGTATAACGTATAACGTTATGTGGCATTACGATATAACGTATAACGTTGTATAGCATAACGTTATAACGTATAACGTTATGTAGCATTACGATATAACGTATAACGTTATATGGTAATACGTTATGGCGTATACGGTTATGTAGTGTTACGCTATAACGTATTACGATATATGGTAATACGTTATAACGTATAACGTTATGTAGTATTACGATGTAACGTAT
>NW_025219986.1:1563226-1564498 GCF_014825855.1 Bombus pyrosoma | reverse complement strand
TTACGATATAACGTATAACGTTATATGGTAATACGATATGGCGTATAAGGTTATGTAGTGTTACGGTATAACGTATAACGTTATGTAGCATTACGATATAACGTATAACGTTATATGGTAATACGTTGTGACATATACCGTTATGTAGTAGTAAGGTATAACGTATAACGTTATGTAGCATTACGATATAACGTATAACATTATATAGCATTACGTTATAACGAATAACGTTATATAGCATAACGTTATAACGTATAACGTTATATGGTAACACGTTATGACGTAAAAGGTTGTGCAGTATTACAGTATAACGTATAACGTTAAGTAGAATTACGTTATAACGTATAACGTTATGTAATTTTACGTTATGACGTATAACGATATATGTAGCATTACGATATAACGTATAACGTTATGTGGTATTACGGTATAACGTATAACGTTATATAGCATTACGATATAACGTATAACGTTATGTAGTATTACGCTATAACGTATAACGTTATGAAGCATTACGTTATAACGTATAACGTTATGTAGTGTTACGCTATAACGTATAACGGTGTATGGTAATACGTTATGGCGTATAAGGTTATGTAGTGTTACGGTATAACGTATAACGTTATGTAGCATTACGTTATAACGTATAAAGTTATGTAGTGTTACGATATAACATATTACGATATATGGTAATACGTTATAACGTATAACGTTATGTAGTATTACGATGTAACGTATAACGTTATGTAGCATTACAGTATAACGTATAACGTTATGTAGCATTACGGTATAACGTATAACGTTATGCTGTATAGCGTATAACGTTATGTAGCATTACGATATAACCTATAACGTTGTATAGCATAACGTTATAACGTATAACGTTATGTAGCATTACGCTATAACGTATAACGTTATATGGTAATACGTTATGACGTATAAGGTTATGTAGTGTTACGTTATAACGTATAACGTTATGTAGCATTACGATATAACGCATAACGTTATAACGTATAACGTTATGTAGCATTACGATATAACGTATAACGTTATATAGCATTACGTTGTAACGCATAACGTTATATGGTTACACGTTATGACATATATCGTTAAGTAGTATTAAGACATGGCGTGTATCGATATGTAGTATTACGGTATAACGTATAACGTTATGTAGCATTGCGATATAACGTATAACGTTATATAGCATAACGTTATAACGTAAAACGTTATATAGCATTACGTTATAACGTATAACGATAAATGGTAATA
>NW_025219986.1:1561683-1562726 GCF_014825855.1 Bombus pyrosoma | reverse complement strand
TACGATATGGCGTATAAGGTTATGTAGTGTTACGGTATAACGTATAACGTTATGTAGCATTACGATATAACGTATAACGTTATATGGTAATACGTTGTGACATATACCGTTATGTAGTAGTAAGGTATAACGTATAACGTTATGTAGCATTACGATATAACGTATAACGTTATATAGCATTACGTTATAACGTATAACGTTATATAGCATAACGTTATAACTTATAACGTTATATGGTAACACGTTATGACGTAAAAGGTTGTGCAGTATTACAGTATAACGTGTAACGTTAAGTAGCATTACGTTATAACGTATAACGTTATGTAATTTTACGTTATGACGTATAACGATATATGTAGCATTACGATATAACGTATAACGTTATGTAGTATTACGGTATAACGTATAACGTTATGTAGCATTACGATATAACGTATAACGTTGTATAGCATAACGTTATAACGTATAACGTTATGTAGCATTACGATATAACGTATAACGTTATATGGTAATACGTTATGGCGTATACGGTTATGTAGTGTTACGGTATAACGTATAACGTTATGTAGCATTACGTTATAACGTACAACGTTATGTAGTATTACGATGTAACGTATAACGTTACGTAGCATTACGGTATAACGTATAACGTTATGTAGCATTACGATGTAACGTATAACGTTATATGGTAATACGTTATGGCGTATACGGTTATGTAGTGTTACGGTATAACGTATAACGTTATGTAGCATTACGTTATAACGTATAACGTTATGTAGTATTACGATGTAACGTATAACGTTACGTAGCATTACGGTATAACGTATAACGTTATGTAGCATTGCGATATAACGTATAACGTTGTATAGCATAACGTTATAACGTATAACGTTATGTAGCATTACGATATAACGTATAACGTTATATGGTAATACGTTATGGCGAATACGGTTATGTAGTGTTACGCTATAACGTATTACGATATATGGTAATACGTTATAACGTATAACGTTATGTAGTATTACGATGTAACGTATAACGTT
>NW_025219986.1:1559618-1561183 GCF_014825855.1 Bombus pyrosoma | reverse complement strand
TATGTAGCATTACGATATAACGTTTAACGTTATATAGCATTACGTTATAACGTATAACGTTATATGGTAATACGTTATGATGTATAACGTTATGTAGTATTACGGTATAACGTATAACGTTATGTACCATTACGTTATAACATATAACGTTGTGTAGTGTTACGTTATAACGTATAGCGATATATGGAAATACGTTATAGCGTATAATATTATCTAGTATTACGATGTTACGTATAACGTTATCTAGCATTACGGTATAACGTATAACGTTATGTAGTATTACGATATAACGTATAACGTTATGTAGCATTACGATATAACGTATAACGTATAACGTTATATGGTAATACGTTATGACATATATCGTTATGTAGTATTAAGGTGTAACGTGTAAAGTTATGTAGCATTACGTGATAACGTATAACGCCGTGTAGTGTTACGTTATAACGTATAACGATATATGGTAATACGTTATAACGTATAACGTTATGTAGCATTACGATGTAACGTATAACTTTATGCAGCACTACGATATAACGTATAACGTTATATGGTAATACGTTATGTCGTATAACGTTATGTAGTATTACGGTATAACGTATATCGTTATGTAGCATTACGATATAACGTATAACGCTATGCATAACTACGATATAACGTATAACGTTATATGGTAATACGTTATGACGTATAACGTTATGTAGTATTACGGTATAATGTATATCGTTATGTAGCATTGCGATATAACGTATAACGTATAACGTTATATGGTAATACGTTATCACATATATCGTTATGTAGTATTATTGTATAACGTGTAACGTTATGTAGCATTACGATATAACGTATAACGTTATATAGCATTACGTTATAACGTATAGCGTTATATGGTAAAACGTTATGACGTATAACGTTATGTAGTATTACGGTATAACGTATAACGTTATGTACCATTACGTTATAACGTATAACGTTGTGTAGCATTACGATATATCGTATAACGTTATATAGCATTACGTTATATCGTATAACATTATATGGTAATACGTAATGACGTATAACGTTATGTAGTATTACGGTATAACGTATAACGTTATATGGTAATACGCAATGACGTATAGCGTTATGTAGTATTACGGTACAATGTGTAACGTTATATAGCATTACGTTATAACGTGTCACGTTATGTAGTATTACGGTATAACGTGTAACGTTATATAGCATTACGTTATAACGTGTAACGTCATATGGTAATACGTAATGACGTATAACGTTATATAGCGTTACGTTATAACGTATAACGTTATATGGTAATACGTAATGACGTATAACGTTATGTAGTATTACGGTATAACGTATAACGTTGTGTACCATTACGTTATAACGTATAACGTTGTGTAGCATTACGATGTAACGTATAACGTTATGTAGCATTACGATGTGACGTCTAACGTTATGTAGCATTACGGTATAACGTATAACGTTATGTAGCATTACGATATAACGTATAACGTTATGTAGTATTACGGTATAACGTATAACGTTATGTAGCATTACGATATATC
>NW_025219986.1:1554569-1559118 GCF_014825855.1 Bombus pyrosoma | reverse complement strand
TTACGTTTTATAACGTATATCGTTATATGGTAATACGTTCTAACGTATATCGTTATATGGTAGTACGTTATGTCGTATAACGTTCAGTAGTATTTCGTTATAACGTATAGCATTATGTATTATTACGTTATAACTTATATCGTTATATGGTAATACGTTATAACGTATAACATTATGTAATATTACGTTATAATGTATATCGTTATATGGTAATACGTTATAACGTATATCGTACTATGGTGGTACGTTATAACGTATAACGTTCAGTAGTATTACGTTATAACGTATAATGTTATGTAGTATTACATTATATCGCATAACGTGATATAGAAGTACGTTATAACGTTTAACGTTATATAGTATTACGTTATAACGTATATAGTTATGTAGTATTACGTTATATCGTATAAGGTTATGTAGTATTACGTTGTAACGTAGATCGATATTGTGTAATACGCTATAACGTTTAACGTTCAGTAGTATTACGTTCTAACGTATAACGTTATGTAGTATTTCGTTATAACGTATAATGTTATGCAGTATTACGTTATAACGTATATCGTTAAGAAGTACAATGTTATAACGTATAACGTTATGTAGTACAACGTTATAACGTAAACGTTATGTAGTACAACGTTATAACGTAAACGTTATGTAGTATTAGGACATGACTTATAACGTTTTGTAGTACTACGTTGTAACGTATAACGTTATATGTTAATTATGACATATCGTATAACGTTATGTAGTAATACGTTATATAGTATATCGTTATATAGTAATACGTTATAACGAACAACGTTATGTAGTACTACGTTAAATCGAATAAGGTTGTGTAGTTTTACGTTGTAACGTATAACGTTATCTAGTATTACTTTATAACGTATAACGTTATGTCGTAATACGTTATAACGTGAAATGTTATATAGTATTCCGCTATAACGTATAACATTATGTATTATTAAGTTATAACGTATATCGTTATATGATAATACGTTACAACGTATAACCTTATGTAATTTTACGTTATAACGTATAACCTTATGTAATTTTACGTTATAACGTTTAACATTATGTATTATTACGTTATAACGTATATCGTTATATGGTAGTACGTTACAACGTATATCGTTATATGGTAGTACGTTATAACGTATATCGTTATATAGTAATACGTTATAACTAACAACGTTATGTAGTACTACGTTACATCGTATAACGTTATGTAGTATTACGTTGTAACGTATAACGTTATGTATTAATACGTTATAACGTATATCGTTACGTAGTATAACGTTATATCGTATAACGTTGTGTATTATTACGTTATAACGTATATCGTTATATGGTAATACGTTATAACGTATATCGTTATATGAAAAATACGTTATAACGTGAAATGTTATGTAGTATTACGTTATAACGTATAACATTATGTATTATTACGTTATAACGTATATCGTTATATGGTAATACGTTACAACGTATATCGTCATGTAGTATTACGTTAGAAAATATAACATTATGTATTATTTCGTTATATCGCATATCGTTATATGGTAATACGTTATAACGTATATCGTTGTATGGTAGTACGTTATAACGTATAACGTTCAGTAGTATTACGTTATAACGTATAACGTTGTGTAGTACTACGTTATAACGTAGATCGTTATATGGTAATACGTTATAACGTATAACGTTCAGTAGTATTACGTTATAACGTATATCGTTATATGGCAATACGTAATAACGTGTAATGTTATGTAGTATAACGATACGACGTATAACTTTATGTAGCATTACGTTTTAACGTATAACGTTATATAGTATCAGGACATGATTTATAACGTTTTGTAGTATTACGTTGTAACGTATAACGTTATATGATAATTATGACATATCGTATATCGTTATGTAGTAATACGTTATGTAGTATAACGTTATATACTGTTACGATATAACGTAAATCGTTATACAGTAATACGTTATCGTGTATAACGTTATGTAGTACAACGTTAAAACGTATAACGTTATGTAGTACAACGTTATAACATATAACGTTAGGAAGCATTACGATATAACGTATATCGTTATATGGTAATACGCTATAACCTATACCGCATAGTAGTATTACAGTATATCGTATATCGTTATGTAGAATTACGTTATAACGTATATCGTTATATGGTAATACGTTATAACGAATAACGTTATGTAGTATTACGTTACATCGCATAACGTTCAGTAGTATCACGTTATATAGTAAAACGCTATGTAGTATTACGTTATAATGTATAACGTTATATCGTAATACGTTATAACGTAAAACGTTATGTAGTATTACGTCATAACGTATAACGTTATGTTTTATTACGTTATAACATATATCGTTATATGGTAATGCGTTATAACGTATATCGTTATACAGTAAAACATTATAACGGTTAACGTTATGTAGTATTATATTATAACGTATAGCGTTATGCAGTATTTCGTTAAAACGTATAACATTATATACTATTACGTTATAACGCATAATGTTATGTTGTATTACGTTACATCGAATAACGTTATGTAGTGTTACGTTATAACGTATATCGTTATATGGTAATACGTTCTGCCGTATAACCTTATGCATTATTACGTTATAACGTATATCGTTATATGGTAGTACGTTATAACGTATCACGTTCAGTAGTAATACGTTATAACGTATAACGTTATGTATTACTACGTTATAACGTATATCGTTATATGGTAATACGTTACAACGTATATCGTTATATGGTAGTACGTTATAACGTATAACGTTATGTACTATTACGTTACAGCGTACATCGTTATATGGTAACACGTTATAACGTATACGGTTATGTAGTATTGCGTTAAAACGTATAACGTTATATACTATTACGTTATAACGTATAACGTTATGTAGTATTACGTTATAACGTATAACGATAGATAGTATTACGTTATAACGTACAACGTTCAGTAGTAATACGTTATAGCGTATAAGGTTATGTATTATTACGTTATAACGTGTAGCGTTATGGAGTATTACGTTATAACGCATAACGATAGATAGTATTACGTTATAATGTATAACGTTTTATAGTTTTACCTTATAACGTATATTCTTATATTGTAATACGATATAACGTATAGCGTTCAGTAGTATTACGTTACAACTTATATCGTTATATACTATTACGATATAACGTATATCGTTATGTAGTATTACGTTATAGCGTAAATCGTTATGTAGTATTACGTTATAACAAATAACGTTATATATTATTACGTTATAACGTAAATCGTTATATGGTAATATGTTAAAACGTATATCGTTATATGGTAGTACATTAGAACGTATAACGTTCAGTAGTAATACGTTATAGCGTATAACGTTATGTATTAATACCTTATAACGTGTAGCGTTGTGGAGTATTACGTTATAACGTATAACGATAGATAGTATTACGTTATAACGTATAACGTTGTATAGTATTAGCTTATAACGTATATTCTTATATTGTAATACGATATAACGTATAGAGTTCAGTGGTATTACGTTAAAACTTATATCGTTATCTACTATTACGTAATAACGTATAACGTTATGTAGTATTACGTTATAGCGTAGATCGTTATGTAGTATTACGTTATAACGTATAACGTTATGTATTAATACGTTATAACGTATAGCGTTATGTAGAATTAAGTTATAACGTATAACGTTATATACTATTACGATATAACGTATAACGTTATATGGTAGTACATTATGACGTATAACGTTCAGTACTACTTCGTTATAACGTATAACATTATGTATTATTACGTTATAACGTATATCATTAAATGGTAATGCGTTATAACGTATAACGTTATGTAGTATCACTTTACATCGTATAACGTTCAGTAGTATTACGTTATAACGTATAACGTTATGTGTTATTACGTTTTAACGTATATTGTTATATGCTAATACGTTATAACGTATATCGTTATCTGGTAGTACATTATGACGTATAACGTTCAGTACTATTTCGTTATAACGTATAACATTATGTATTATTACGTTATAACGTATATTATTAAATGGTAATGCGTTATATCGTATAACCGTACGTAATATTACGTTATAACGTATATCGTTATATCGTAATACGTTATAACGAATATCGATATACAATAGTACGTTATAACGTATAAAGCTTTGTGGTATTACGTTATAACGTATAACGTTATATAGTATTACGTTATAACGTATAACGTTATGTAGTATTACGTTAAAACGTATAAAGTTATATACTATTACGTTATTACGTATGTCGTTATATAGTAATACGTTATCACATATAACGTTATGTAGTATTTCGTTACATCGTATAACGTAAGGTAGTATTACGTCATATCGTATAACGTTATGTATTATTACGTTATATCGTATAACGTTATGTAGTATTACGTTATAACGTAGATCGTTATATGGTAATACGTTATCACGTATAACGTTATGTGGTATTTCATTATATCGTAT
>NW_025219986.1:1551848-1554069 GCF_014825855.1 Bombus pyrosoma | reverse complement strand
TATAACGAATAATGTTATGTAGTATTAGGTTATAATGTATGACGTTATATCGTAATACGTTATAACGTAAAACATTATGTATTATTCCGTTATAATGTATATCGTTATATGGTAACACGTTATAACGTATATCGTTATATGGTAGTACGTTATAACGTACAACGTTCTGTAGTAGTTCGATACAACGTATATCGTTACAAGGTAGTACGTTATCATGTACAACGTTCAGTAGTATTTCGTTATAACGTATAACATTATGTATTATTACGTCATAACGTATAACGTTTTATGGTAATAAGTTTTAACGTATAACATTATGTAATATTACGTTATAATGTATATCGTTATATGGTAATACGATATAACGTATATCGTTATATGGTAGTTCGTTATAACGTATAACGTTCAGTGGTACTACGTTATAACGAATAATGTTATGTAGTATTACGTTATAATGTATGACGTTTTATCGTATTACGTTATAACGTAAAACATTATGTACTATTACGTTATAATGTACATCGTTATAAGGTAATACGTTATAACGTATGTTGTTATATGGTAATACGATATAACGTATATCGATATATGGTAGTACGTTATAACGTATAACGTTCAGTAGTAGAAACGTTATAACGAATAATGTTATGTAGTATTGCGTTATGATATATGACGTTATATCGTAATACGTTATAACGTAAAACATTATGTATTATTCCGTTATAATGTATATCGTTATATGGTAATACGTTATACCGTATATCGTAATATGGTAGTACGTTATAACGTATAACGTTCTGTTGTTGTTCGTTACAACGTATATCGTAATATAGTAGTACGTTACGATGTATAACGTTCAGTAGTATTTCGTTATAACGTATAACATTATGTATTATTACGTTATAACGTATATCGTTTTATGGGTAATACATTATAACGTATAACATTATGTAATATTACGTTATAATTTATATGGTTATATGGTAATACGATATAACGTATATCGTTATATGGTAGTACGTTATAACGTATAACGTTCAGTAGTAGTTCGTTACAACGTATATCGTTATGTAGTAGTACGTTATGGTGTATAACGTTCAGTAGTATTTCGTTATAACGTATAACATTATGTATTATTACGTTATAACGTATATCGTTTTATGGTAATACGTTATAACGTATAACATTATGTAATATTACGTTATAATGTATATCGTTATATGGTAATACGATATAACGTATATCATTATATGGTAGTACGTTATAACGTATAACGTTCAGTAGTACTTTGTTATAACGAATAATGTTATGTAGTATTACCTTATAATGTATGACGTTATATCGTAATACGTTATAACGTATAACGTTCAGTAGTAGTTCGTTACAACGTATATCGTTATATAGTAGTAAGTTATGATGTATAACGTTCAGTTGTATTTCGTTATAATGTATAACATTATGTATTCTTACGTTATAACGTATACCGTTTTATGGTAGTACGTTATAACGTATAACGTTCAGTAGTACTACGTTATAACGAATAATGTTATGTAGTATTACGTTATAATGTATGACGCTTTATCGTAATACGTTATAACGTAAAACATTATGTATTATTCCGTTATAATGTATATCGTTATATGGTAATAGGTTATACCGTATATCGTGATATGGTAGTACATTATAACGTATAACGTCCAGTACTAGTTCGTTACAACGTATATCGATATGTATTAGTACCTTATGATGTATAACGTTCAGTAGTATTTCGTTATAGCGTATAACATTATGTATTATTACGTTATAACGTATATCGTTTTAGGGTAATACGTTATAACGTATAACATTATGTAATATTACGTTATAATGTATATCGTTATATGGTACTACGATATAACGTATATCGTTATATGGTAGTAAGTTATAACGGATAACGTTCAGTAGTACTACGTTATTTCGAATAATGTTATGTAGTATTACGTTATAATGTAAGACGTTTTATCGTAATACGTTATAACGTAAAACATTATGTATTATTACGTTATAATGTATATCGTTATATGGTAATACGTTATAACGAATGTCGTTATATGGTAATACGATATAACGTATATCGATATATGGTAGTACGTTATAACGTATAACGTTCCGTAATACTATGTTATAACGAATAATGTTATGTAGTATTAGGTTATAATGTATGACGTTATATCGTAATACG
>NW_025219986.1:1549673-1551348 GCF_014825855.1 Bombus pyrosoma | reverse complement strand
TATTACGTTATAACGTATAACGTCATATAGAATTAGGTTATAACGTATATCGTTATATGGTAGTACGTTATAACGTATATCGTTATGTAGTATTACGTTATATAGTATTTCATTCTAACGTATAACGTCATGTAGTATTACGTTATAACGTATATTGTCATATGGTAATACGTTGTAATGTATATCGTTATATAGTAGTTCGTTATAACGTATATCGTTATGTAGAATTACGTTATAACGTTTACGTTATATATTGTATTACGTTATAACGTATATCGTTATATGGTAATACGTTGTAACGTATAACGTTCATTAGTATTACGTTATAACGTATATCGTTATATGATAGTACGTTATAACGTATATCGTTATATGGTAATACGTTACAAGGTATAACGTTCAGTAGTATTATGTTATAACGTATAATGTTATGTAGCATTACGTTGTATCGTATAACGTCATATAGAATTAGGTTATAACGTATAACGTTATATAGTATTACGTTATAACGTATACCGTTATGTAGTATTTCGTTATAACGTATATCGTTATATGGTAATACATTATAACGTATAACGTTATGTAGTATAACGTCATAACGTGTATCGTTATATGGTAATACGTTATATAGTATAACGTTCAGTAGTATTATGTTATGACGTATAATGGTATGTAGCATTACGTTATATCGTATAACGTATAACGTCATATATAATTATTTTATAACGTATATCGTTATATAGTAATACGATATAACGTATAACGGTATGTAACATTACGTTACACCGTATAACGTTATGTAGTATTACGTTATAGCGCATATCGTTATATGGTAATACGTTATATCGTATTACGTGATATATTAATACGTTGTAACGTTTAACGTTATATAGTATTACGTTATAACGTATATCGCCATGTTGTAATTCGCTATAACGTATATCGTTATATGGTAATACGTTATAACGTATAACGTTCAGTAGTATTACGTTATAACATATAACGTTATGTAATATTACGTTACATCGTATAACGTTATGTAGTATTACGTTATAGCGTATATCGTTATATGGTAATACGTTATATCGTACTACGTGATATATTATTACGTTGTAACGTTTAACGTTATATAGTATTACGTTATAACGTATACCGTTATGTAGTATTTCGTTATAACGTATATCGTTATATGGTAATACGTTATAACATATATCGTTATATGGTAGTACGTTATATCGTGTATCGTTATGTAGTATTACGTTATATAGTATTACGTTATAACGTATAACGTTAAGTAGTATTTCGTTATAACGTATATCGTTATATGGTAATACGTTATAACATATATCGTTATATGGTAGTAAGTTATATCGTGTATCGTTATGTAGTATTACGTTATATAGTATTACGTTATAACGTATAACGTTATGTAGTATAACGTCATAACGTATATCGTTATATGCTCATACGTTATAGCGTATATCGTTATATGGTAGTACGTTATAACGTACAACGTAATGCAGCATCACGTTATAACGTATAACGTTATGTAGCATCACGTTATAACATATAACGTGATATAGTATTATTTTATAACGCATATCGTTATATAGTAATACGTTATCATGTATAACGTTATGTAGTATTACGTTATAACGTATATCGTTATATGGTA
>NW_025219986.1:1547901-1549173 GCF_014825855.1 Bombus pyrosoma | reverse complement strand
ACCATATAACGATATACGTTATAACGTAATACCATATAACCATCTGCGTTATACCGAAATACTACATAACGGTATACGCTATAACGTAATACCATATAACGTAATACTATATAACGATATACGATATAACGTACTACCATATAACGATATACGTTATAACGTAATACTACATAACGTTATACATGATAACGTATAACTATATAACGATATACGTTATAAATTAATACTACATCACGTTATACGTTATAACGTGGTGCTACATAACGTTGTACGTTATAACGTAATACTACTGAACGTTATACGTTATAACGTATTAACATATAACGTTATACGATATAACGTATTACCATATAACGATATACATTATAGCGAAATACTACATAACGCTATACCTTATTACGTAATACTATATAACGTTAAACGTTACAACGTAATAATATATCACGTTATACGTTATAACGTATTACCATATAACGTTATACCTTATAACGTAATACTACATAACGTTATACGTTATACTGTATAGCCAAATAACGTTATACGTTATAACGTATTGCCATATAACGTTATACCTTATAACAAAATACTACATAACGTTATACGTTATACTGTATAGCCCTATAACGTTATACGTTATAACGTAATACTATATAACGTAATACTACATAACTATATACGATATAACGTACTACCATATAACGATATACGTTATAGCGAAATACTACCTAACGTTATACGAAGTAACGTAATATTACATAACGTTATACGTTATATCGTATTACTATATAACGATATACGTTATAACCTAATTCCATATCACGATATACGTTATGACCTAATTCTATATGACGTTATACGTTTTAACCTAATACTATATTACGTTACACGATTTAACGTAATGCCACATAACGTTATACATGATAACGTATTACTATATAACGATATACGTTATAAAATAATACTATACGACGTTGTATGTTATAACGTGATGCTACATAACATTATACATTATAATGTGATGTTACATAACGATATACGTTATAACGTAACACTACTGAACGTAACACGTTATAGCGTATTACCATATAACGATATACGTTATAACGTAATACTATATATAACGTTAAACATTATAACGTAATTCTACATAACGATATACGTTATAACGTACTACCATATAACGATATACGTTATAACGTATTACCATATAACGATATACGTTATAACCTAATTCTATATGACGTTATACGTTATAACGTAATACTATAGTAC
>NW_025219986.1:1546393-1547401 GCF_014825855.1 Bombus pyrosoma | reverse complement strand
CTTATAAAGTTATACGTTATATCGTAATCGTATATAACGTTATACGTTGTAACGTACTACTACATAACGTTATACGTTATATCGTAATACAACATATCCTTATACGTTATATCGTAATACTACATATCGTCATACGTTATATCGTAATAGCATATATCGTTATACGTTATATCGTAATGCCATATAACGTTATACCTTAAATCGTAATGCTACATAGCGTTATACATTATATCGTAATACTACATATCCTTATACGTTATATCATATTACCTTATAAGGTTTTACGTTATATCGCAATCCTACATAACGTTATACGTTGTAACGTATTACTACATATCGTTATACGTTATATCGTAATGCTACATAACGTTATACGTTATATCGTAATGCTACATAACGTTATACGATATATCGTAATACAACATATCCTTATACGTTATATCGTAATACTACATATCGTCATACGTTATATCGTAATACCATATATCGTCATACGTTATACCGTAACACTACATATCGTTGTACGTTATATCGTAATACTACATAGCGTTATACGTTATATCGTAATACTACAAATCGTTATACGTTATATCATATTACCTTATAAGATTATACGTTATATCGTAATCCTACATAACGTTATACGTTATATCGTAATGCTACATAGCGTTATACGTTATATCGTAATACTACATAACGTTATACGTTATATCGTAATGCTACATAACGTTATACGTTATATCGTAATACAACATATCCTTATACGTTATATCGTAATACTACATATCGTCATACGTTATATCGTAATACAACATATCCTTATACGTTATATCGTAGTACCATGTAACGTTATACGTTATATCGTAATACCATATATCGTTATACGTTATAACGTAACACTACATGACGTTATACGTTATATCGTAATACTACATATCATCATACGTTATATCGTAACACTACATATCGTTGTACGTCATATCGTAATACCATATAATGTTATACGTT
>NW_025219986.1:1543898-1545893 GCF_014825855.1 Bombus pyrosoma | reverse complement strand
ACGTTATACGTTATATCATAATACTATATAACGTTATACGTTATAACGTAATACCACATATCGCTATACGCTATGTCGTAATACCATATAACGTTATACGTTATATCATAATACTATATAACGTTATACGTTATATCATAATACTATATAACGTTATACGTTATAACGTAATACCACATATCGCTATACGTTATGTCGTGATACCATATAACGTTATACGTTATACGTTATATCGTAATAATATATAACGTTATACGTTATATCACAATACTATATAACGTTGTACGTTATATCGTAATACCATATGATGGTATACTATATATCATAATACTATATAACGTTATACGTTATAACGTAATACCATAAAACGTTATACGTTATAACGTAATACGATATAACGTTATACGTTACAACATAATACTATATAACGTCATACGTTATATCGTAATACCATATTACGTTATACGTTATATCGTAATACCATATTACGTTATACGTTATATCGTAATACCGTATAGCGTTAAAAGTTATATCATAACACTATACAACGTTATACGTTATATCATAATACTATACAACGTTATACATTATGACGTAATAACACATACCGTTATACGTCATATCGTAATATCATTTAACGTTATACGTCATATCGTAATATCATATAACGTTATACGTTATATCGTAATACCATAATACGTTATACGTTATATCGTAATACCATATAGCGTTAAACGTTATATCGTAATACCATATGATGTTATACTATATATCATAGTACTATATAACGTTATTCGTTGTATCATAATACTATATAACGTTATACGTTATATCGTAATACTATATAACGTTATACGTTATATCGTAACACCATATAATGTTATACGTTATATCATAATACTATACAACGTTATACATTATGACGTAATACCACATACCGTTATACGTCATATCACAATACTATATAACGTTGTACGTTATATCGTAATACCATATGATGTTATACTATATATCATAATACTATATAACGTTATACGTTATATCATAATACTATATAACGTTATACGTTATATCATAATACTACCTAACGTTATACGTTATGACGTAATACCACATACCGTTACACGTCATATCGTAATATCATATAACGTTATACGTTATATCGTAGTACCATATTACGTTATACGTTATATCGTAATACCATATAGCGTTAAAAGTTATATCATAACACTATACAACGTTATACGTTATATAATAATACTATACAACGTTATACATTATGACGTAATAACACATACCGTTATACGTCATATCGTAATATCATTTAACGTTATACGTTATGTCGTAATGCCATATTACGTTATACGTTATATCGTAATACCATATAACGTTATACGTTATATCACAATTCTATATAACGTTGTACGTTATATCGTAATACCATATGATGTTATACTATATATCATAGTACTATATAACGTTATACGTTGTATCATAATACTATATAACGTTATACGTTATATCGTAATACTATATAACGTTATACGTTATATCGTAACACCATATAATGTTATACGTTATATCATAATAGTATATAACGTTATACGTTATATCATAATACTATATAACGTTATACGTTATAACGTAATACCACATATCGCTATACGTTATGTCGTAATACCATATAACGTTATACATTATATCGTAATACTACATAACGTTGTACGTTATATCATAATACTATATAATATTATACATTATATCGTAATACTATATAACGTTATACTATATATCACAATGCTATATAACGTTATACGTTTTATCGTAATGCCATATAACGTTGTACGTTATATCGTAATACCATATGATGTTATACTATATATCATAATACTATATAACGTTATTCGTCGTATCGTAATACCATATAACGCTATACGTTATATCATAATACTATATAACGTTATACTTTATATCATAATATTATATAACGTTATA
>NW_025219986.1:1541295-1543398 GCF_014825855.1 Bombus pyrosoma | reverse complement strand
GTTATGTAACATTACGTTATAACGTATAACGTTATATAGTATTACGTTGTAAGGTATAACGTTATACACTATTACGTTATAAAGTATAACGTTATATACTGTTACGATATAACGTATAACGTTATGTAGCATTACGTTATAACGTATAACGTTATATGGTAATACGTTATAACGTATAACGTTATGTAGTATTACGATACAGCGTTTAACGTTATATAGTATTACGTTATAAGGTATAACGTTATATAGTATTAGGTTATAACGTATTACGTGATGTAGTATTGCGTTATAACGTATAACGTTATATACTATTACGTTATAATGTATAACGTTATGTAGCATTGCGATATAACGTATAACGTTAGATAGTAATACGTTATAACGTATCACGTTATGTAGTATAAGTTACAACGTATAACGTTATATGGTAATACTTGATAACGTATAACGTTATGTAGTATTACGATATAACGTTTAACGTTACATAGTATTACGTTGTAAGGTATAACGTTATGTAGCGTTACGTTATTACGTATAACGTTATATACTATTACGTTATAACGTATAACGATATATGCTATTACGTTATAACGTATAACGTTATATACTGTTACGATATAACGTATAACGTTATGTAGTATTACGATATAACATATAACGTAATGTAGCATTACGTTATAACGTATAACGTTAGGTAGTATTACGATATAACATATAAAGTTACGTAGCGTTACGTTATAACATATAACGTTATATGGTAATACGTTATAACGTATAACGTGATGTACTATTACGTTGTAACGTATAACGTTATGTAGCATTACGATATAACGTGTAACGTTATATACTGTTACGATATAACGTATAACGTTATGTAGTATTAAGATAAAACATATAACGTAATGTAGCATTACTTTATAACATATAACGTTATGTAGTATTACGATAGAACATATAACGTTATGTTGCGTTACGGTATAACATATAACGTTATATGGTAATACGTTATAACGTATAACGTTATGTAGTATCACGATATAACGTTTAAAGTTACATGGTATTACGTTATAAGGTATAACGATATGTAGCATTACGTTATAACGTATAACGTTATGTAGTATTACGATATAAGATATAACGTTATGTAGTATTACGTTATAACGTATAACGTTATGTAGCATTGCGTAATAAAGTATAACGTTATATGGTGATACGTTATGTATTAATACGATATAACGAATAACGTTATGTAGCATTACGTTATAACGCTTAACGTTATATGGAATTACGTCATAACGTATAACGTTATATAGCATTACGTTACAACGTATAACGTTATATACTATTACGCTATAATGTATAACGTTATGTAGCATTACGATATAACGCATAACGTTATGTATAATTACGTTATAACGTTTATCGTTATATGGAATTACGTTTTAACCTATAACGTTATATAGTACTACGTTATAACGTATAAAGTTATGTAGTATTACGATATATCATATAAAGTTATGTAACATTACGTTATAACGTATAACGTTACATAGTATTACGTTGTAAGGTATAACGTTATGTAGCATTACGTTATAACGTATAACGTTATATGGTAATACGTTATAACGTATAACGTTATGTAGTATTACGTTATAACGTATAACGTTATGTAGTGTTACGATATAACGTATAACGTTATATAGTACTACGTTATAACGTATAACGTTATGTAGTATTACGATATGTCATATAAAGTTATGTAACATTTCGTTATAACGTATAACGTTATGTAGTATTACGTTGTAAGGTACAACGTTATGTAGCAGTACGTTATTACGTATAACGTTATATACTATTACGCTATAACGTATAACGTTATGTAGTATTACGATATATCATATAAGGTTATGTAACATTACGTTATAACGTATAACGTTATATAGTATTACGTTGTAAGGTATAACGTTATACACTATTACGTTATAAAGTATAACGTTATATACTGTTACGATATAACGTATAACGTTATGTAGCATTACGTTATAACGTATAACGTTATATGGTAATACGTTATAACGTATAACGTTATGTAGTATTACGATA
>NW_025219986.1:1539663-1540795 GCF_014825855.1 Bombus pyrosoma | reverse complement strand
ACGTTATAACGTATATCGTTATGCAGAATTACGTTATAACGTTTAAAGTTATGTATAGTATTACGTTATAACGTATATCGTTATATGGTAATACGTTATAACGTATAACGCTCAGTAGTATAATGTTATAACGTATAACGTTATGTAGTATTACGTTATAACGTATATCGTTATATGGTAATACGTTATAACGTATAACGTTCAGTAGTATTACGTTATAACGTATATCGTCATATGGTAGTACGTAATAACGTATAACGTTCAGTAATATTCCGTTATAACGTGTAACATTATGTATTATTACGTTATAACGTATAACCTTATATGGCAATACAGTATAACGTATAACGTTATGTAGTATTACGTTATAACGTATAACGTTATGTAGTATTACGTTATAACGTATAACGTAATATGGTAATACGATATAACGTATAACGTGATATATCGTTACGTTGTAGCGTTTAACGTTATATAGTATTAAGTTATAACGTATACCGTTATGTAGTATCTCGATATAACGTATATCGTTATATGGTAATACGTTATCATGTATAACGTTATGTAGTATTACATTATAACGTATATCGTAATATGGTAGTAAGTTATAACGTATATCGTTATGTAGAATTACGTTATAACGTTTAACGTTATATATAGTATTACGTTATAACGTATATCGTTATATAGTAACACGATATAACGTATAACGTTATGTAATATTACGTTACATCGTATAACGTTATGTAGTATTACGTTATAATGTATATCGTTATATGGTAATACGTTATAGCGTATAACGTTCAGTAGTATAATGCTATGACGTATAATGTTATGTAGCATTACGTTATATCTTATAACGTAATATAGTATTACGTTATAACGTATATCGTTATATGGTAGTAAGTTATAACGTATATCGTTATGTAGAAATACGTTATAACGTTTAACGTTATATATAGTATTACGTTATAACGTATATCGTTATATAGTAATACGATATAACGTATAACGTGATATATTATTACGTTGTAACGTTTAACGTTATATAGTATTACGTTATAACGTATACCGTTATGTAGTATTTCGCTATAACGTATATCGGAATATGGTAACACGTTATAACGTATAT
>NW_025219986.1:1538065-1539163 GCF_014825855.1 Bombus pyrosoma | reverse complement strand
CGTTATACGTTATATCGTATTTCTATATAACGATATACGTTATGACATAATTCTATATGACGTTATACGTTATAACGTAATAATATATTAAGTTATACCACATAACGTAATGCTACATAACATTATACGTCATAACATAATACCACTGAACGTTATAACGTAATACTATATCACGTTATAAGATATAACGTAACGCTGCGTAAAATTATACGTCATAACATAATACTATTGAACGTGATACGTTATAACGTATTACCATATAACGGTATACGTTATAGCGTAATACTACATAACGTTATACACGATAACGTATTACTATATAACGATAAACGTTACAAAATAATACTATATAACGTTATACGTTATAACGTGATGCTACATAACGTTATACGTTATAACATTATACTACTGAACGCTATACGTTATAACGTATTACCATATAACGATATACATTATAACGTAATACTACATAACGTTATACGATGTAACGTAATATTACATAACGCTATACGTTATATCGTATTACTATATAACGATATACGTTATAACCTAATTATATGTGACGTTATACGTTATACGATATAACGTAATGCTACATAACATTATACGTCATAACATAATACTACTGAACGTTATACTTTATAACGTATTACCATATAACGATACACGTTATGACGTTATATTACATAACGTTATACGTTATAACGTAATACTATATAACGTAATACTACATAACGATATACGATATAACGTACTACCATATAACGATATATGTTACAACGTATTACCATATAACGATGTACGTTATAACGAAATACTACATAACGGTATACGTTAAACGTTACAACGTGATACTATATTACGTTATACGATATAACGTATCACCATATAACGATATACGCTATAACGTAATACTACATAACGTTATACGATGTAACGTAATATTACATAACGTTATACGTTATATCGTATTACTATATAACGATATACGTTATAACGTATTACCATATAACGATATACGTTATAACGAAATACTACATGACGGTATACGTTATAACGTAATACTATATAACGTTAAACGTTACAACATAAGAATAT
>NW_025219986.1:1536080-1537565 GCF_014825855.1 Bombus pyrosoma | reverse complement strand
TACGTTATAACGTAATAATACATACCGTTATACGTTATAGCGTAATACTACAAAACGTTACACGTTATAACGTAATACTACATAACATTTCACGTTATAACGTATTAGTCATATAACCATATACGTTATAACGTATTACCATATAACGATCTACGTTATAACGTAATAATTCATAACGTTATACGTTATAACGTAATGCTACATAACGTTATACGTTATGACGTTGTGCCACATAACGTTATACGTTATAACGTTGTAGTACATAACGATTTACGTTATAACGTAATGCTACATAAAGTTATACGTTATGTTGTAATTCTACATAACATTATACGTTATAATGTGTTACCGTATATCGTTATACGTTATATCGTAGTAATCTATAACGTTATAGGTTATAACGTAATACCATATAACGTTATACGTTATATAGTAATAGTATATAACGCTATACGTCATAACTTAATACCACAAAAGGTTATACGTTATAACGTAATACTACATAACATTATTCGTTATTACGTATTACTATATAACGATATACGTTTTAACGTAATAATACATAACGTTATACGTTATAACGTATTACCATATGACGATATACGTTGTAACGTCATAATACATAATGTTATAGGTTATCACGAAATACTACATAACATTTCACGTTATAACGTATTACGACATAACGTTATACGTTATAGCGTAATACTACATAACGTTATACATTATAACGTAATATTACATAATGTTATACGTTATAACGTATTACCATATAACGATATAAGTTATAACGTAATAATACATAATGCTATACGTTATAACGAAATACTACTGAACGTTATACGACATAACGTACTACCATATAACGATATACGTTAGAACGTATTACCATATAACGATATACGTTATAAAACGTAATACAACAAAGCGTTATATCGTTATAACGAAATACTACTGAACGTTATATGTTATAACGTATTACCATATAACGATATACGTTATAGCATATTACTATATATGGTATTACTATATAACGTTATACGTTATAACGTAGTACTGCATAACGTTATACGATATAATGAAATATTCCGTAACGGTATACGCTAGAACGTAATAATGCATAATGTTATACGTTATAACTTAACACTACATAAGATTTCATGTTATAACGTATTACGACATAACGTTACACGTTAGAAAGTAATACTACATAACGTTAGACGTTACAACGTAATACTACATAACGTTATACGATGTATTGCAATACCACATAACTTTGTTCGTTATAACGTATAACTATATAACGATATACGTTGTAACGTACTACCATATAACGATATACGTTATAACGTATTACCATATAACGATATACGTTATAACGTAATATTACATAAGATTATACGTTATAACGTATTACCATAAAACGATGTACGTTATAACGTAATAATACATAACGTTATACGTTATAACGTAATACTACATGAC
>NW_025219986.1:1533848-1535580 GCF_014825855.1 Bombus pyrosoma | reverse complement strand
ATATAACGATATGCGCTATAACGTAATACTACATAACGTTATACGATGTAACGTAATATTACATAACGTTATACGTTATATCGTATTACTATATAACGATATACGTTATAACGTATTACCATATAACGATATACGTTATAACGAAATACTACATGACGGTATACGTTATAACGTAATACTATATAACGTTAAACGTTACCTCGTAATAATATATCACGATATACGTTATAACGTATCACCATATAACAATATACGCTATAACGTAATACTACATAACGTTATACGTTATAACGTAATACTATATAACGTAATAATACATAACGTTATACGTTACAACGTAATACTATATAACGATATGCGATATAACGTACTACCATATAACGATATACGTTATAACGTTATATTACATAATGTTTTACGTTATAACGTAATACGAAATTGCGTTATACGCTATAACGTAATACTACATAACGTTATACGTTATAACGTAATACTATATTACGTTCTACGATATAACGTAATGCTACATAACATTATACGTTATAACATAATACTACTGAACGTTATACCTTATAACGTATTACCATATAACGATATACGTTATAACGTAATACTACATAACGTTATATGTTATAACGTGATGCTACATAACGTAATACGTTATAACGTGATGCTGCATAACGTTGTACGTTATAACGTACTACCATATAACGATATATGTTATAACGTATGACCATATAACGATACACGTTATAACGAAATACTACATGACGGTATACGTTATAACGTAATACTATATAACGTAATACTTCATAACGATATACGATATAACGTTCTACCACATAACGATATACGTTATAACGTATTACCATATAACGATATACGTTATAACGAAATACTACATGACGGTATACGTTATAACGTAATACTACATAATGTTTTACGTTATACGCTATAACGTAATACTACACAACGTTATACGTTATAACGTAATACTACATAACGTTATACGATGTAACGTAATATTACATAGCGTTATACGTTATATCGTATTACTATATAACGATATACGTTATAACCTAATTCTATATGACGTTATACGTTATAACGTAATACTATATTACGTTATACGATATAATGTAATGCTACATAACATTATACGTTATAACATAATACTACTGAACGTTATACCTTATGACGTATTACGATATAACGATATACGTTATAGCGAAATACTACATGACGGTATACGTGATAACGTAATACTATATAACGTTAAACGTTACAACATAATAATATATTACGCTATACGTTATAACGTATTACCATATAACGATATACGTTATAACGTAATACTACATAACGTTAAACGCCACAACGTATCGATATATCACGTTATACGTTATATCGTATTACCATATTACGTTATACGTTATAACGTAATACTACATAACGATATACGTTATAATGTGCTACCATATAACGATATACGTTATAACGTATTACCATATAACGATATACGTTATAACGTATTACCATATAACGATATACGTTATAACGTATTATCATATACCGATATGCGTTATAGCGAAATACTACTTAACGGTATACGTTATAACGTAATACTATATAACGTTAAACGTTAAAAGGTAATAATATATCACGTAATACGTTATAACGTATTACCATATAACGATATACTTTATAACGCAATACTACATAATGGTTTACT
>NW_025219986.1:1531149-1533348 GCF_014825855.1 Bombus pyrosoma | reverse complement strand
GTTATAACGTAATAATACATAATGTTATACATTTTAATGAAATACTACATAACGTTATACGATGTAACGTAATACTACATAACGTTGTTCGTTATAACGTATTACTATATAACGATATAAGTTATAACGTAATGCTATATAACGTTATACGTTGTAACGTATTACTATATAACGATATACGTTATAACGTAATACTATACAACGTTATGCGTTGTAACGTATTACTATATAACTATATACGTTATAACATAATAGTAAATAAAGTTATACGTTGTAACGAAGTACTACTGAACTTTATACGTTATAACATACTACCATATAACGATATACGTTATAACGTAGTATTACATAAGGTTATACGTTATAACGTATTACCAAAAACGATATTAGTTATAACGTAATAATACATAATGTTATACGTTATAACGAAATACTACTGAACGTCGTACATCATAACGTACTACTAACTAACGATATACGTTATAACGTAATACTATATAACGATATAAGTTGTAACGTATTACCATATAACGACATACGTTTTAACGTATTACCATATAAGGACATACGTTTTAACGTATTACCATATAACGACATACGTTTTAACGTATTACCATATAACGATGTACGTTACAACGTAATATTACATAAGGTTATACGTTATAACGTATTACCATAAAACGATATACGTTATAACGTAATAATAAATAATGTTATACGTTATAACGAAATACTACTGAACGTTATACATCATAACGTACTATTATATAACGATGTACGTTGCAACGAACTACTACTGAACGTTACACGTTATAACGTAAGACTACTGAACGTTGCTCGTTATAACGTACTACTATATAACGATATACGTTATAATGTAATAATACATAATGTTATACATTTTAATGAAATACTACATAACGTTATACGATGTAACGTAATACTACATAACGTTGTTCGTTATAACGTATTACTATATAGCGATATAAGTTATAACGTAATGCTATATAACGTTATACGTTGTAACGTATTACTATATAACGATATACGTTATAACGTAATTCTATATAACGTTATGGGTTGTAACGTATTACTATATAACGACATACGTTATAACGTAATAATACATAATGTTATACGTTATAACGTATTTCTACATAACGTTATTCGTTATAACGCATTACTATATATCGATGTACGTTATATCGTAATAATACATAATGTTATACGTTATGACGTAATTCTACATAACGTTATTCGTTATAACGCATTACTATATAACGATATACGTTATAACGTAATAATACATAATGTTATACGTTATAACGTAATTCTACATAACGTTATTCGTTATAACGCATTACTATATAACGATATACGTTATAACGTAATAATACATAATGTTATACGTTAGAACGAAATACTACTGAACGTTATACATCATAACGTTCTACTATATAACGATGTACGTTGCAACGAACTACTACTGAACGTTATACGTTATAACGTGATACTACTGAACGTTGTTCGTTATAACGTACTACTATATAACGATATACGTTATAACGTAATAATACATAATGCTATACCTTTTAATGAAATACTACATAACGTTGTACGATGTAACGTAATACTACATAACGTTGTTCGTTATAACGTATTACTATATAACGGTATACGTTATAACGTAATGCTATATAACGTTATACGTTGTAACGTATTACTATATAACGATATACGTTATAACGAAATGCTATATAACGTTATACGTTGTAACGTATTACTATATAACGATATACGTTATAACGTAATAATACATAATGTTATACGTTATAACGTAATTCTACATAACATTTCACGTTATAACGTTTCTTACATAAAACGATATACGTTATAACGTATTACCATATAGCGATATACGTTATAACGTAATAATACATAACGTTATACGTTATAACGTAATACTACTGAACGTTGTTCGTTATAACTTACTACTATATAACGATATACGTTATAACGTAATAATACATAATGTTATACATTTTAATGAAATACTACATAACGTTGTACGATGTAACGTAATACTACATAACGTTGTTCGTTATAACGTATTACTATATAAGGATATACGTTATAACGAAATGCGATATAACGTTATACGTTGTATCGCATTACTATATAACGATATACGTTATAACG
>NW_025219986.1:1529184-1530649 GCF_014825855.1 Bombus pyrosoma | reverse complement strand
TACGTTATAACGTATAACGTTATATAGTATTACGTTATAACGTATAACGCTATGTAGCATTACGGTATAACGTATAACGTTGTATAGCATTACGTTATAACGTATAACGCTATGTAGCATTACGATATAATGTATAACGTTATATAGCTTTACGTTATAACGTATAACGTTATATAGTATTACGTTATAACGTATAACGCTATGTAGCATTACGATATAATGTATAACGTTATATAGCTTTACGTTATAACGTATAACGTTATATAGCATTACGTTATAACGTATAACGTTATATAGTATTACTTCATAACGTATAACGTTATATAGTATTACGTTATGACGTATAACGTTATATAGTATTACTTCATAACGTATAACGTTATATAGTATTACGTTATAACGTATAACGATATGTAGCATCACGATATAATGTATAACGTTATACAGCATTACGTTATAACGTATAACGTTATATAGCCTTACGATATAACGTATAACGATATGTAGCATCACGATATAACGTATAACGTTATATAGCGTTACGTTATAACGTATAACGTTATATAGTATTACTTCATAACGTATAACGTTATATAGCATTACGTTATAACGTATAACGTTATATAGTATTACTTCATAACTTATAACGTTATGTAGCATTATGATATAACGTATAACGTTATATAGCCTTACGATATAACGTATAACGTTATGTAATATTACGTAATAACGTGTAACTTTATGTAGTATTACGGTATAAGGTATAACGCTATGTAGCATTACGATATAACGTATAACGTTATATAGCTATACGTTATAACATATAACGTTATATAGCATTACGTTATAACATATAACGTTATATAGTATTACGTTATAACGTATAACGATATGTAGCATCACGATATAACGTATAACGTTATATAGACTTACGATATAACGTATAACGTTATATAGTATTACTTCATAACGTATAACGTTATGTAGCATTATGATATAACGTATAACGTTATATAGCCTTACGATATAACGTATAACGTTGTGTAATATTACGAAATAACGTGTAACGTTATGTAGCATCACGGTATAACGTATAACGTTATATAGCATTACGTTATAGCGTATAACGTTATATAGTATTACCTTTATAACGTATAACGATATGTAGCATTATGATATAATGTATAACGTTATATAGCCTTACGATATAACGTATAACGTTATGTAGAATTACGTAATAATGTGTAACGTTATGTAGTATTACGGTATAACGTATAACGTTATGTAGCATTACGATATAACATATAACGTTATATAGCATTACGTTGTAACGTATAACGTTATATAGTATTACTTCATAACGTATAACGTTATGTAGCATTATGATATAACGTATAACGTTATATAGCCTTACGATATAACGTATAACGTTATGTAATATTACGTAATAACGTGTAACGTTATG
>NW_025219986.1:1527678-1528684 GCF_014825855.1 Bombus pyrosoma | reverse complement strand
CAGTACGTTATGATGTATAAGATTCAGTAGTATTTCGTTATAACGTATAACATAATGTATTATTACGTTATAACATATATCGTTTTATGGTAATACGTTATACCGTATAACATTATGTAATATTACGTTATGATGTATATGGTTATATGGCAATACGATATAACGTATATCGTTATATGGTAGTACGTTATAACGTATATCGTTCGGTAGTATTACGTTGTGACGTATATCGTTATATGGTAATACGTTATAACGTATAACGTATAGTAGTATTACGTTATAACGTATATCGTTACGTGGCATTACGTTATAACATATATCGTTATATGGTAATACGTTCTAACGTATATCGTTATATGGTAGTACAATATGACGTATAATGTTCAGTAGTATTTCGTTATAACGCATAACATTGTGTATTATTACGTTATAACGTATATCGATATATTGTAGTACGTTATAGCGGATAACGATCAGTAGTATTTCGTTATAACGTATAACATTATGTATTATTACTTTATAACGCATATCGTTTTATGGTAATACGTTATAACGTATAACATTATGTAATATTACGTTATAATGTATATCGTTATATGGTAATACGTTAAAACGTATGTCGTTATATGGTAATACGATATAACGTATATCGTTATGTGGTAGTACGTTATAACGTATAACGTTCAGTAGTACTACGTTATAATGAATAATGTTATGTAGTATTACGTTATAATGCATGACGTTTTATCGTAATACGTTATAACGTAAAACATTATGTACTATTACGTTATAATGTATATCGTTATATGGTAATACGTTATAACGTATATCGCTATACGGTAGTACGTTATATCGAATAACGTTTAGTAGCAGTTCGTTACAACGTATATCGTTATATAGTAGTACGTTATGATGTATGAACGTTCAGTAGTATTTCGTTATAACGTATAACATTATGTATTATTACGTTATAATGTATATCGTTATATGGTAAGTCGTTATAACG
>NW_025219986.1:1525892-1527178 GCF_014825855.1 Bombus pyrosoma | reverse complement strand
AATACTATATAACGTAATACTACATAACGATATACATTATAACGTACTACCATATAACGATATACGTTATAACGTATTATCATATATCGATATCCGTTATAGCGAAATACTACTTAACGGTATACGTTATAACGTAATACTATATAACGTTAAACGTTAAAATGTAATAATATATCACGTTATACGTTATAACGTATTAGCATATAACGATATACGTTATAACCTAATTCTATATGACGTTATACGTTATAACGTAATATTATATTAAGTTATACGATATAACGTAATGCTACATAACGTTATACGTACTAACGTGATGCTACATAACGTTATGCGTACTAACGTGATGCTACATAACGTTGTACGTTATAACGTTATAATATATCACTTTATACGTTATAACGTATTACCATATAACGATGTACGTTATAACGAAATACTACATAACATTATACGATGTAACGTAATATTACATAACATTATACGTCATAACATAATACTACTGAACGTTATACCTTATAACGTATTACCATGTAACGATATACGTTATAAGGTAATACTACATAACATTATACATGATAACGTGTAACTATATAACGATATAGGTCATAAATTAATACTATATCACCTTATGCGTTATAACGTGGTGCTACATAACGTTGTACGTTATAACGTAATACTACTGAACGTTATACGTTATAACGTAATACTACTGAACGTTATACGTTATAACGTATTACCATATAACGATATACGTTATAACGTACTACTGCTGAAAGTTATACGTTATAACGTATTAACATATAACGATATACGTTATAACGTATCACCATATAACGATATACGTTATAGCGAAATACTACATAACGCTATACGTTATAACGTAATACTATATAACGTTAAACGTTACAACGTAATAATATATCATGTTATACGTTATAACGTATTACCATATAACGATATACGTTATAACGTATTACCATATAACGATATACGTTATAACGTAATACTACATAACGTTATACGATGTAACGAAATATTACATAACGTTGTACGTTATATCGTATTACCATATAACGATATACGATATAACGTACTACCATATAACGATATACGTTATAACGTAATACCATATAACCATCTGCGTTATACCGAAATACTACATAACGGTATACGCTATAACGTAATACCATATAACGTAATACTATATAACGATATACGATATAACGTACTACCATATAACGATATACGTTATAACGTAATACTACATAACGTTATACATGATA
>NW_025219986.1:1524102-1525392 GCF_014825855.1 Bombus pyrosoma | reverse complement strand
ACGTTATAACGTAATACTACATAACGTTATACATGATAACGTATTACTATATAACAATATACGTTATAAAATAATACTATATGACGTTATACGTTATAACGTGGTGCTACATAACGTTATACGTTATAACGTAATACTACTGAGCGTTATACGTTATAACGATTTACCATATAACGATATACGTTATAAAGTTATACTAATGAACGTTACACGTTACAACGTATTACCATATAACGATATACGTTATAACGTAAAACTATATATAACGTAAACGTTATAATGTAATTCTACATAACGATATACGTTATAACGTACTACCATATAACGATATACGTTACAACGTATTACCATATAACAATATACGTTATAACATAATACTACATGACGTTATACGTTAGAACGAAATACTATATAACGTAATACTACATAACGATATACGTTATAACGTACTACCATATAACGATATATGTTATAACCTTATTCTATATGACGTTATACGTTATAACGTAATACTATAGTACGTTACACGATATAACGTAATGCTAGATAACATTATACGTCATAACGTAATACTACAGAACGTTATACGTTATAACTTATTACCATATAACGATATACGTTATAACGTACTACCATATATCGATATACGTTATAACGTAATACTACATAACGTTATACATGATAACGTATAACTATATAACCATATACGTTATAAAATAATACTATATCACGTTATACGTTATAACGAGGTGCTACATAACGTTGTACGTTAAAACATAATACTACTGAACGTTATACGTTATAACGTATTACCATATAACGTTATACCTTATAACGTAATACTACATAACGATATACGATATAACGTACTACCATATAACGATATACGTTATAACGTAATACTACATAACGTTATACATGATAACGTATAACTATATAACCATATACGTTATAAAATAATACTATATCACGTTATACGTTATAACGAGGTGCTACATAACGTTGTACGTTATAACATAATACTACTGAACGTTATACGTTATAACGTATTACCATATAACGATATACGTCATAACGAAATACTACATAAAGATATGCGATATAACGTACTACCATATAACGATATACGTTATAACGTAATACTACATAACGTTATACATGATAACGTATAACTATATAACGATATACGTTATAAATTAATACTATATCACCTTATACGTTATAACGTGGTGCTACATAACGTTGTACGTTATAACGTAATACTACTGAACGTTATACGTTATAACGTAA
>NW_025219986.1:1522590-1523602 GCF_014825855.1 Bombus pyrosoma | reverse complement strand
GCTACATAACGTTATACGTTATAACATAACACTACTGAAAGTTATAACGTTATACGTACGAACGTTATACGTAATATATAACGTATCACCTTATAACGATATACGTTATAACGTAATACTATATATAACGTTAAACATTATTACGTAATTCTACATAACGATATACGATATAACTTACTACCATATAACGATATACGTTTTAACGTATTACCATATAACGATATACGTTATAACCTAATTCTATATGACGTTATACGTTATAACGTGATGCTACATAACGTTATACGTTATAACATAACACTACTGAACGTTATAACGTTATACGTACGAACGTTATACGTAATACATAACGTATCACCTTATAACGATATACGTTATAACGTAATACTATATATAACGTTAAACATTAAAACGTAATTCTACATAACGATATACGATATAACTTACTACCATATAACGATATACGTTATAACTTATTACCATATAACGATATACGTTATAACGTACTACCATATAACGATATACGTTATAACGTACTACCATATAACGATATACGTTATAACGTATTACCATATAACCATCTACGTTATACCGAAATACAACATAACGGTATACGTTATAACGTAATACGATATAACGTAATACTACATAACGATATAGGATATAACGTACTACGATATAACTATGTACGTTATAACGTAATACTACATAACGTTATACATGATAACGTATAACTATATACCCATATACGTTATAAATAATACTATATCACGTTATACGTTATAACGTGGTGCTACATAACGTTGTACGTTATAACGTAATACTACTGAACGTTATACGTTGTAGCGTATTACCATATAACGATATACGTTATAACGTAATATTACTGAACGTTATACGTTATAACGTATTAACATATAACGATATGCGTTGTAACGTAATTTTACATAATGTTATACATGATAACGTATTACCATATAACGATACACGTTATAAAATAATACTATATGAC
>NW_025219986.1:1520967-1522090 GCF_014825855.1 Bombus pyrosoma | reverse complement strand
ACGTTATACGTTATACTGTATAGCCATATAACGTTATACGTTATAACGTAATACTATATAACGTAATACTACATAACTATATACGATATAACGTACTACCATATAACGATATACGTTATAACGTAATACTCCATAACGTTATACGATGTAACGTAATATTACATAACGTTATACGTTATATCGTATTACTATATAACGACATACGTTATAACCTAATTCCATATCACCATATACGTTATGACCTAATTCTATATTACATTATACGTTTTAACGTAATACTATATTACGTTACACGATATAGCATAATGCTACATAACGTTATACATGATATGGTATTACTATATAACGATATACGTTATAAAATAATACTATATGACGTTGTATGTTATAACGTGATGCTACATAACATTATACATTATAATGTGATGTTACATAACGTTATACGTTATAACGTAACACTACTGAAAGTAACACGTTATAACGTATTACCATATAACGATATACGTTATAACGTAATACTATATATAGCGTTAAACATTATAACGTAATTCTACATAACGATATACGTTATAACTTACTACCATATAACGATATACGTTACATCGTATTACCATATAACGATATACGTTATAACCTAATTCTATATTACGTTATACGTTATAACGTAATACTATATTACGTTACACGATATAACATAATGCTACATTACATTATACGTCATAACGTAATACTACTGAACGTTATACGTTATAAACTATTACCATATAACGATATACGTTATGACCTAATTCTATATGACGTTATACGTTATAACGTAATACTATATTACGTTACACGATATAACGTAATGCTACATAACGTTATACATGATAACGTATTACCATATAACGATACACGTTATAACGTAATACTACGTAACGTTACACGATGTAACGTAATATTACATAACGTTATACGTTATATCGTATTACTATGTAACGATATACGTTATAACCTAATTCCATATCACGATATACGTTATAACGTGATACCATATAATGATATACGTTATAACGTATTGCCATATGACAATATACGTTATAACGTAATAATACATAACGTTATACGTTATAACGTAATACTA
>NW_025219986.1:1519203-1520467 GCF_014825855.1 Bombus pyrosoma | reverse complement strand
ACCGTTATACGTTATAGCGTAACACTACATATCGTTATACGTTATAACTTAATGCTAGATATCGTTACACGTTATATCTTAATACTTCATAACGATATATGTCATAACGTATTACCATATAGCGTTATACGTTATATCGTAATGCTACATAACGTTATACGTTACATCGTAATACTACATAACGTTATACGTTATAACGAAATGGTACATAACGATATAAGTCATAACGTATTACCATATAACGTTATACGTTATAGCGTAACACTACATATCGTTATACGTTATAACTTAATGCTACATATCGTTACACGTTATATCTTAATACTTCATATCGATATATGTCATAACGTATTACCATATAGCGTTATACGTTATACCGTAATGCTACAAAACGTTATACGTTACATCGTAATACTACATTTCGTTATACGTTATAACGTATTACCATATACCGTTATACGTTATAACGTAACACTACATATCGCTATACGTTATAACTTAATGCTAGATATCGTTACACGTTATATCTTAATACTTCATAACGATATATGTCATAACGTATTACCATATAGCGTTATACGTTATATCGTAATGCTACATAACGTTATACGTTACATCGTAATACTACATAACGTTATACGTTATAACGTGTTACCATATATCGTTATACGTTATAACGTAATGCTACATAACGTTACACGTTATACCGTAATACTACATAACGCTATACGTCATAACGTATTACCATATAACGTTATACGTTATAATGTAATGTTGTATAACGTTACTCGTTATATCTTAATACTACATAACGATACATGTCATAACGTATTAACATATAACGTTATACGTTATAAGGTATTACAATATATCGTTATACGTTATATCGTAATGCTACATATCGTTATACGTAATAACGTATTACCATATATTGTTATACGTTATAACGTAACACTACATAACGTTGTACGTCATAACGTATTACCATATAACGTTATACGATATATCGTAATGCTACAACACGTTATATGTTATAACGTAAAACCATATAACGTTATACGTTACATCCTAATGCTACATAACGCTATACGTTACATCGTAATACTACATAACGTTATGCGTTATAACGTAATGGTACATAACGTTATAAGTCATAACGTATTACCATATAACGTTATACGTTATACCGTAATGCTACATAACGTTATACGTTACATCGTAATACTACATAACGTTATACGTTATAACGTATTACCATATAACG
>NW_025219986.1:1517664-1518703 GCF_014825855.1 Bombus pyrosoma | reverse complement strand
CGTAATAATACATAACATTATACGTTATAACGTAATACTACTGAACGTTATACGTTGTAACGTACTGCCATATGACGATATACGTTATAACGTATTACCATATAACGATATACGTTATAACGTAATAATACGTCATGTTATTCGTTATAACGAAAAACTACATAACGTTATTCGTTATAACGTATTACTATACAACGATGTACGTTATAACGTAATAATACATAACGTTATGCGTTATAACGTAATACTACTGAACGTTATACGTTATAACGTACTACCATATGACGATATACGTTATAACGTATTACCATATAACGATATACGTTATAACGTAATATTACATATGATTATAGGTTATAACGTAATAGTATATAACGATATAGGTTTTAACGTAAGGCTACATAACGCTATACGTTATAACGTAATGCTACTTAGCGTTATAAATTATAACGTATTACCCTATAACGATATACGTTATAACGTAATATTACATAGCGTTATACGTTATAACGTAATACTACATAACGTTTTACGTTATGACGAATTACGATATAACGTTATACATTATAACGTAATATGATATAACGTTTTACATTTTAACGTAATACTACATGACGTTATACGTTATAACGTAATGCTACTGAACGTTATACGTTATAACGTACTACCATATAACGATATACGTTATAAAGTATTTCCATATAACGATATACGTTATAACGTAATACTATATAACGTTAAACGTTCTATCGTAATACTATATCACGTTATACGATATAACGTAATACTACATAACGTTATTCGTTATAACGTATTACTATACAACGATATACGTTATAACGTAATACTATATAACGTTATACGTTGTAACGTATGACTACGTAACGGTATACGTTATAACGTAATACTACTGAACGTTTTACGTTATGACGTATTACGATATAACGTTATACATTATAACGTAATACGATATAACGTTTTACATTATAACCTAATACTACATGACGTTATACGTTATAACGTAATACTGCTGATCGTT
>NW_025219986.1:1516067-1517164 GCF_014825855.1 Bombus pyrosoma | reverse complement strand
AATACGTTACAACGTATAACGTTATATAGCATTACGTTATAACTTATATCGTTATATAGTAATACGTTATAACTAACAACGTTATGTAGTATTACGTTACTTCGTATAACGTTATGTAGTATTTCATTAAAATGTATACATTATGTATTATTACGTTATAACGTATATCGTTATATAGTAGTACGTTATAACGGGCAACGTTCAGTAGTATTCCGTTATAACGTATAACGTTCAGTAGTAGTTCGTTGCAACGTACATCGTTATATAGTAGTACGTTTTGATGTATAACGTTCAGTAGTATTTCGTTATAACGTATAACATTATTTATTATTACGTTAAAACGTATGTCGTTATATGGTAATACGTTACAACTTATATCGTTATATAGTATTACGTTATAACGTATATCGTTATATAGTAGTACGTTATGATGTACGACGTTCAGTAGTATTACGTTATAACGTATAACGTTATGTATTATTATGTTATAACGTCCATCGCTATATGGTAATACGTTATAACGTATATCGTTATATGAAAGATACGTTATAACGTGAAATGTTATGTAGAATTACGTTATAACGTATAACATTATGTATTATTACGTTATAACGTATATCGTTATATAGTAATGCGTTATAACGAATAACGTTATGTAGTATTACGTTATGACGTACAACGTTATGTAGTATTACTTTATAACGTATATCGTTATGTAGTAGTACGTTATAACGAACAACGTTCAGTAGTATTACGTTATAACGTATAACGTTCAGTAGTAGTTCGTTACAACGTACATCGTTATATAGTAGTACGCTATGATGTATAACGTTCAGTAGTATTTCGTTAAAACGTATAACATTATTTATTATTACGTTATAACGTATATCGTTTTATGGTAATACGTTATAACGTATAACCTTATGTAATATTACGTTGTAACGTATATCGTTATATGGTAATACGTTAAAACGTATGTCGTTATATGGTAATACGTTACAACTTATATCGTTATATAGTACTACGTTATAACGTATATCGTTATATAGTAGTACGTTATGATGTACGACGTTCAGTAGTATTTCGTTATAACGTAT
>NW_025219986.1:1514467-1515567 GCF_014825855.1 Bombus pyrosoma | reverse complement strand
TGTAATATTACGTTATAACGTATATCGTTATATGCTAATACGTTAAAACGTATGTCGTTATATGGTAGTACGTTATGATGTACGACGTTCAGTGGTATATCGTTATAACGTATAACGTTATGTATTATTACGTTATAACCTATATCGTTTTATGGTAATACGTTATAACGTATAACCTTATGTAATACTACGTTATAACATATATCGTTATATGGTAGTATGTTATAACGTATAAAGTTCAGTAGTACTTCGTTACAACGTATAACTTTATATACTATTATTTTATAACGTATATAGTTATATAGTAATACTTTACAACGCATAACGTTATATAGTATTACGTTATAATGTATATCGTTATATAGTAATACGTTACAACGTATAACGATTATATAGCATTTCGTTATAACGTATATCGTTATATAGTAATACGTTATAACGAACAACGTATTGTAGTATTACGTTACATCGTACAACGTTATGTAGTATTTCATTAAAATGTATAACATTATGTGTTATTACGTTATAACGTATATCGTTATATAGTAGTACGTTATAACGAACAACGTTCAGTAGTATTACGTTATAACGTATAACGTTATGTATTATTACGTTATAACGTATATCGTTATATAGTAATACGTTACAACGTATAACGTTATATAGCATTTCGTTATAACGTATATCCTTATATAGTAATACGTTATAACGAACAACGTTATGTGGTATTACGTTACATCGTACAACGTTATGTAGTATTTCATTAAAATGTATAACATTATGTATTATTACGTTATAACGTATATCGTTATATAGTAGTACGTTATAATGAACAACTTTCAGTAGTATTACGTTATAACGTATAACGTTATGTATTATTACGTTATAACGTACATCGCTGTATGGTAATACGTTATAACGTATATCGTTATATGTAAGAAACGTTATAACGTGAAATGTTATGTAGAATTACGTTATAACGTATAACATTATGTATTATTACGTTATAACGTATATCGTTATATAGTAATGCGTTATAACGAATAACGTTATGTAGAATTACCTTATAACGTATAACATTATGTATTATTACGTTATAA
>NW_025219986.1:1510155-1513967 GCF_014825855.1 Bombus pyrosoma | reverse complement strand
CATAACGCTATACGTTATATCGTAAGACTACATAACGTTGTACGTTATATCGTTATACTATATAACGTTATACGTTTTATCGTTATACTACGTAACGTTATACGTTATAACGCAATAGTACATAACGTTATACGTTATAACCTAGTGCTACATAACGTTATACGTTATATCGTAAGACTACATAACGTTATACGTTATAACCTAGTGTTACATAACGTTATACGTTATATCGTAAGACTACATAACGTTATACGTTATATCGTTATACTATATAACGTTATACGTTAGAGCGTAATAGTACATAACGTTATACGTTATAACATAATAGTACATAACGTTATACGTTATAACCTATTGCTACATGACGTTATACGTTAATCGTAATAATACATAACGCTATACGTTATAACACAATAGTACATAACGTTATACGTTATAACGCAATTGTACATAACGTTATACGTTATAACACAATAGTACATAACGTTATACGTTATAACCTAATGCTACACAACGTTATACGTTATATCGTAATACTACATAACGTTATACGTTATATCGTAACGCCACATAACGTCATACGTTATACAGTAATACTACATTATGTCATACGTTATAACGTTATACTACATAACGTTAAACGTTATAAAGTCTTACAATATAACGTTATACGTTATAACATAATGCTACATAACGTTATACGTTATATCGTAATACTACATAACGTTATACGTTATATCGTTATACTATATAACGTTATACGTTATATCGTAACGCCACATAACGTCATACGTTATAAAGTAATACTACATTATGTCATACGTTATAACGTTATACTACATAACGTTAAACGTTATAAAGTCTTACAATATAACGTTATACGTTATAACATAATGCTACATAACGTTATACGTTATATCGTAATACTACATAACGTTATACGTTATATCGTTATACTATATAACGTTATACGTTTTATCCTTATACTACGTAACGTTATATGTTATAATGCAATAGTACAGAACGTTATACGTTATAACATAATAGTACATATCGTTATACGTTGTAACCTATTGCTACATGACGTTATACGTTAATCGTAATACTACATAACGCTATACGTTATAACACAATAGTACATAACGTTATACGTTATAACGCAATAGTACATAACGTTATACGTTATAACACAACAGTACATAACGTTATACGTTATAACCAAATGCCACATAACGTCATACGTTATATCGTAATACTACATTATGTCATACGTTATAACGTTCTACTACATAACGTTAAACGTTATAAACTATTACAATATAACGTTATACGTTATAACGTAATACTACATAACGTTATACGTTAGAGCGTAATAGTACATAACGTTATACGTTAAAACATAATAGTACATAACCTTATACGTTATAACCTAATGCTACATAACGTTATACGTTACATCGTAATACTACATAACGTTACACGTTATATCGTTATACTATATAGCGTTATACGTCTTATCGTTCTACTACAAAACGTTATACGCTATAACGTAATAGTACATAACGTTATACATTATAACCTATTGCTACATAACGTTACACGTTATTCGTAATACTACATAACGCAATACGTTATAACACAATAGTACATAATGTTATACATTATAACCTACTGCTACATAACGTTATACGTTAAATCGTTATACTATATAACGTTATACGTTTTATCGTTATACTACGTAACGTTATACGTTATAACGCAATAGTACATAACGCTATACGTTATAATCTAGTGCTACATAACGCTATACGTTATATAGTAAGACTACATAACGTTGTACGTTATATCGTTATACTACATAACGTTATACGTTTTATCGTTACACTACGTAACGTTATACGTTATAACGCAATAGCACATAACGTTACACGTTATAACCTAGTGCTACATAACGTTATACGTTATATCGCAAGACTACATAACGTTATACGTTATAACCTAGTGTTACATAACGTTATACGTTATATCGTAAGACTACATAACGTTATACGTTATATCGTTATACTATATAACGTTATACGTTTCATCGTTATACTACATAACGTTATACGCTATAACGTAATAGTACATAACGTTATACGTTATAACCTAATGCTACATAACGTTATACGATATATCGTTATACTATATAACGTTATACGTTTTATCGTTATACTACGTAACGTTATACGTTATAACGCAATAGTACATAATGTTATACGTTATAACCTAGTGCTACATAACGTTATACGTTATATCGTAAGACTATATAACGTTATACGTTATATCGTTAAACTATATAACGTTATACGTTTTACCGTTATACTACATAACGTTATACGTTATAACGCTTTAGTACATAACGTTGTACGTTATAACCTAGTGCTACATAACGTTATACGTTATATCGTAAGACTACATAACGTTATACGTTATATCGTTAAACTATATAACGTTATACGTTTTACCGTTATACTATATAACGTTATACGCTATAACGTAATCGTACATAACGTTATACGCTATAACCTAATGCTACATAACGTTATACGTTATAACGCTATAGTACATAACGTTATACGTTATAACCTAGTGCTACATAACGTTACACGTTATATCGTTATACTATATAGCGTTATACGTCTTATCGTTATACTACATAACGTTATACGCTATAACGTAATAGTACATAACGTTATACGCTATAACGTAATAGTACATAACGTTATACGTTATAACCTAATGCTACATAACGTTATACGTTATAACTTAATGCTACATAACGTTATACGTTATATCATATTACTACATAACGTTATACGTTATATCATAATACTACATAACGTTATACGTTTTATTGTTATACTACATAACGTTATACGTTATATCGTTATACTACATAACGTTATACGTTACATCGTAATACTACAGAACGTTATACGTTATAACCTAATGCTACATAACGATATACGTTATATCGTAATACTACATAACGTTATACGTTATATCGTAATACTACATAACGTTATACGTTATATCGTAATACTATATAACGTTACAGGTTTAATAGATATACTACATAACGTTATACGTTTTACCGTTGTACTACATAACGTTATACCCTATAACGTAATCGTACATAACGTTATACGCTATAACCTAATGCTACATAACGTTATACGTTATAACGCTATAGTACATAACGTTATACGTTATAACCTAGTGCTACATAACGTTATACGTTATATCGTAATACTACACAACGTTAAACGTTATAAACTATTACAATATAACGTTATACGCTATAAAGTAATAGTACATAACGTTATGCGTTATAACCTAATGCTACATAACGTTATACGTTATAACTTAATGCTACATAACGTTATACGTTATATCATAATACTGCATAACGTTATACGTTACATCGTTATACTATATAACGTTATACGTTTTATTGTTATACTACATAACGTTATACGCTATAACGTAATAATACATAACGTTATACGTTATATCATAATACTACATAACGTTATACGTTACATCGTAATACTACAGAACGTTATACGTTATAACCTAATGCTACATAACGTTATACGTTATAACATAATAGTCCATAACGTTATACGTTATAACATAATAGTACAAAACGTTATACGTAATAACCTAATGCTACATAACGTTATACGTTATATCGTAATACTACACAACGTTATACGTTATAACACAATAGTACATAACGTTATACGTTATATCGTATTACTACAAAA
>NW_025219986.1:1508520-1509655 GCF_014825855.1 Bombus pyrosoma | reverse complement strand
ATACTACATAACGCCATACGATAAAACATATATCTATATAACGTTATACGTTATAACGTAATGCTACATAACGTTATATGTTATAACGTAATGCAACATAACGTTATACGTTATATCGTAATACTACATAACGCCATACGTTATAACATATATCTACATAACGTTATACGTTATAACGTAATGTTACATAACGTTATATATTATATCGTAATACTACATAACGTTATACGTAATAACATATATCTACACAACGTTATACGTTATAACGTAATGCTACATAGCGTTATACGTTATAACATATATCTACATAACGTTATATGTTATAAGGTAATGCTACATAACGTTATACGTTATATCGTAATACTACATAACGCTATACGTTATAACATATATCTACATAACGTTATACGTTATCACGTAATGCTACATAACGTTATACGTTATATCGTAATACTACATAACGTTTTACGTTATATCGTAATACTGCATAACGCCATACGATATAATATATATCTACATAACGTTATACGTTATAACGTAATGTTACATAACGTTATATGTTATATCGTAATACTACATAACGTTATACGTAATAACATATATCTACACAGCGTTATACGTTATAACGTAATGCTACATAAAGTTATACGTTATAACATATATCTACATAACGTTATATGTTATAACGTAATGCTACATAACGTTATACGTTAAATCGTAATATTATATAACGTTATACGTTATAACGTAATGCTACATAACGTTATACGTTATAACATATATGTTCATAACGTTGTACGTTATAACGTAATGCTACATAACGTTATACGTTATAACATATATCTACATAACGTTATACGTTATAACGTAATGCTACATAACGTTATATGTTATAACGTAATGCTACATAACGTTATATGTTATATGGTAATATTGCATAACGTTATATGTTATAACATATATCTACATAACGTTATACGTTATAACGTAATACTACATAACGCCATACGATAGAACATATATCTACATAACGTTATACGTTATAACGTAATGTTACATAACGTTATATGTTATATCGTAATACTACATAACGTTACACGTAATAACATATATCTACACAACGTTATACGTTATA
>NW_025219986.1:1507013-1508020 GCF_014825855.1 Bombus pyrosoma | reverse complement strand
AATACCATATAACGTTATACGTTATAACGTAATACTATATAACGTTATACGTTATAACGTAATGCTACATAACGTTATACGTTATAACGTAATGCTACATAACGTTATACGTTATAACATATATCTACATAGCGTTATACGTTATTACGTAATGCTACATAACGTTATACGTTACATCCTAATACCATATAACGTTATACGTTATAACGTAATACTATATAACGTTATACGTTATAACATATGTCTACATAACGTCATACGTTATAACGTAATGCTACATAACGTTATACGCTATAACGTAATACTACATGACGTTATACGCTATAACGTAATACTACATGACCTTATACGTTATATCGCAATATGACAAAACGTTATACGTTATAACGTAATAGTACATAACGTTGTACGTTATAACGTAATGCTACATGATCTTATACGTTATATCGCAAGATGAAAAAACGTTATACGTTAAAACGTAATAGTACATAACGTTGTACGTTATAACGTCATGCTACATAACGTTATACGCTATAACGTAATACTGCATGACGTTTTACGTTATATCGTAATTTGACATAACGTTATACGTTATAACGTAATACTACATAACGTTATACGTAATAACGTAATACTACGTAACGTTATACGTTATAACGTAATGCTACATAACATTATACGTTATAACATAGATCTACGTAGCGTTATACGTTATAACGAAATGCTACATAACGTCATACGTTATATCGTAATACTACATATCGCTATATGTTATAACGTAATGCTACGTAACGTTATACGTTACATGCTAATACCATATAACGTTATACGTTATAACGTATTGCTATATAACGTTATACGTTATAACGTAATGCTACATAACGTTGTACGTTATAACGTAATGCTACATAACGTAATACGTTATAACGTAATGCTACATAACGTTATTCGTTACAACGTAATGTTAAATAACGTCATATGTTATATCGTAATACTGCATAACGCCA
>NW_025219986.1:1505184-1506513 GCF_014825855.1 Bombus pyrosoma | reverse complement strand
AACGTATAACGTTACGTAGTATTACGTTATAACGTATAACATTATGTAGTATTACGTTATAACGTATAACGTTATGTAGTATTACGATATAACGTTTAGCGTTATATAGTATTACATTATAACGTATAACGTTATATGGTAATACGTTTTATCGTATAACGTTATGTAGCATTACTATATAACGTACAACGTTATATACTATTACCTTATAACGTATAACGTTACATGCTATTACCTTATAACGTATAACGTTACATGCTATTACGTTATAACGTATAACGTTATATACTATTACGTTATAACGTTTAACGTTATACAGTATTACGTTATAACGTATAACGTTATATGAAATTACGTTATAACGTATACCGTTATGTAGTATTACGATATAACATATAACTTTATGTAGTATTACGATATATCGTATAACGTTATGTAGCATTACGTTATAACGTATAACGTTATATGGTAATACGTTTTAACGTATAACGTTATGTAGCATTACTATATAACGTACAACGTTATATACTATTACCTTGCAACGTATAACGTTACATGCTATTACCTTATAACGTATAACGTTACATGCTATTGCGTTATAACATATAACGTTATATACTATTACGTTATAACGTTTAACGTTATATAGTATTACGTTATAACGTATAACGTTATATGAAATTACGTTATAACGTATACCGTTATGTAGTATTACGATATAACATGTAACTTTATGTAGTATTACGATATAACATATAACATTATGTAACATTACGTTAAAACGTATAACGTTATGTAGTATTACGTTATAACATATAACGTAATGTAGCATTACGTTATAACGTATAACGTTATGTAGTATTACGATATATCGTTTAACGTTATGTAGCATTACGTTATAACGTATAACGATATATGGTAATACGCTTTAACGTATAACGTAATGTAGTATTACGATATCACATATAACGTTATATAGTATTACGTTATAACGTATAACGATATATGGTTATACGTTATAACGTATAACGTTATGTAGTATTACGATATAACGTATAACGTTATGTAGCATTACGTTATATCGTATAACGTTATGTAGTATTACTTTTTAACGTATAACGTTATGTGGAATTACGATATAGCATATAACATTATGTAGTATTACGTTATAACGTATAACGTTATATGATTATACGTTATAACGTATAACGTTATGTAGCATTACGATAAAACGTATAACGTTATGTAGCATTACGTTATAACGTATAACGTTATGTAGTATTACTTTTTAACGTATAACGTTAAGTGGTATTACGATATAGCGTATAA
>NW_025219986.1:1501019-1504684 GCF_014825855.1 Bombus pyrosoma | reverse complement strand
AACGTTGCAACGTAATAATATATCACGTTATACGTTATAACGTATCACCATATAACGATATACGCTATAACGTAATACTACATAACGTTATACGTTATAACGTAATACTATATAACGTAATACTACATAACGGTATACGTTACAACGTAATACTATATAACCTTAAACGTTACAACATAATAATGTATCACATTATACGTTATAACGTATTACCATATAACGTTATACGTTACATCGTAATACTAAATAACGTAATACTATATAACGATATACGTTACAATGTAATACTATATAACGTTAAACGTTATAATGTAATTCTACATAACGATATACGTTATAACTTACTACCATATAACGATATACGTTATAACGAATTACCATATAACGATATACGTTATAACCTAATTCTATATGACGTTACACGTTATAACGTAACACTACATAACGCTATACGTTATAACGTATTACTATATAACGATATACGTTATTACGTAATACTATATAACGTTATACGTTGTAACGTAATTCTACATAACGATATACGTTATAATGTACTACCATATAACGATATATGTTATAACGTATTACCATATAACGATATACGTTATAACGTATTACCTTATACCGATATACGTTATAGCGAATTACTACATAACGGTATACGTTATAACGTAATACTATATAACGTTAAACCTTACAACATAATAATATATTACGTTATACGTTATAACGTATTACCATATAACGATGTACGTTATAACGTAGTAATACATAAAGTTATACGTTATAACGTAATACTACTGAACGTTGTTCGTTATAACGCATTACTGTATAACGATATACGTTATAACGTAATAATACATAATGTTATACATTTTAATGAAATACTACATAACGTTATACGATGTAACGTAATACTACATAACGTTGTTCGTTATAACGTATTACTATATACCAATATACGTTATAACGTAATGCTATATAACGTTATACGTTGTAACGTATTACTATATAACGATATACGTTATAACGTAATACTATATGACGTTATGCGTTGTAACGTATTACTATATAACTATATACGTTATGACATAATAGTATATAAAGTTATACGTTGTAACGAAGTACTACTGAACGTTATACGTTATAACGTACTACCATATAACGATATACGTTATAACGTAATATTACATAAGGTTATACGTTATAACGTATTACCATAAAACGATATACGTTATAACGTAATAATACATAATGTTATACGTTATAACGGAATACTACTGAACGTCGTACATCATAACGTAATACTACATAACATAATTCGTTATAACGTATTACGACATAACGTTATACGTTATAGCGTAATACTACATAACGTTATACGTTATAACGTAATACTACATAACATTATTCGTTATAACGTATTACCATATGACGATATACGTTATAACGTAATAATACATAATGTTATACGTTATAACGGAATACTACTGAACGTCGTACATCATAACGTACTACTATATAACGATATACGTTATAACGTATTACCATATAAAGATATACGTTATAACGTAATATTACATGAGGTTATACATTATAACGTAATACTACATAACATAATTCGTTATAACGTATTACGACATAACGTTATACGTTATAGCGTAATACTACATAACGTTATACGTTATAACGTAATACTACATAACATTATTCGTTATAACGTATTACCATATGACGACATACGTTATAACGTAATAATACATACCGTTATACGTTATGGCGTAATACTACAAAACGTTACACGTTATAACGTAATACTACATAACATTTCACGTTATAACGTATTAGTCATATAACCATATACGTTATAACGTATTACCATATAACGATCTACGTTATAACGTAATAATTCATAACGTTATACGTTATAACGTAATGCTACATAACGTTATACGTTATGACGTTGTGCCACATAACGTTATACGTTATAACGTTGTAGTACATAACGATTTACGTTATAACGTAATGCTACATAAAGTTATACGTTATGTTGTAATTCTACATAACATTATACGTTATAATGTGTTACCATATATCGTTATACGTTATATCGTAGTAATCTATAACGTTATAGGTTATAACATAATACCATATAACGTTATACGTTATATAGTAATAGTATATAACGCTATACGTCATAACGTAATACCACAAAAGGTTATACGTTATAACGTAATACTACATAACATTATTCGTTATTACGTATTACTATATAACGATATACGTTATAACGTAATAATACATAACGTTATACGTTATAACGTATTACCATATGACGATATACGTTGTAACGTAATAATACATAATGTTATAGGTTATCACGAAATACTACATAACATTTCACGTTATAACGTATTACAACATAACGTTATACGTTATAGCGTAATACTACATAACGTTATACGTTATAACGTAATACTACATAATATTATTCGTTATAACGTATTACTATATAACGATATGCGATATAACGTAATAATGCATAATGTTATACGTTATAACGTAATACTACATAACATTTCACCTTATATCGTATTTTTCATATAAAGATATCCATTATAACGTATTACCGTATAACGATGTACATTATAACGAAATATTACCTAAGGTTATACGTTACAACGTGCTACCATATGACGATATACGTTATAACGTAATACTACATAACATTATTCGTTATAACGTATTACTATATAACGATATACGATATAACGTAATAATGCATAATGTTATACGTTATAACGTAATACTACATAACATTTCATGTTATAACGTATTACGACATAACGTTATACGTTATAACGTAATACTACATAACGTTATACGTTGTAACGTAATACTATCTATCGTTATACGTTATAACGTAATACTACATAACGCTATACGTTATAACGTATTAATACATAACGTTATACGCTATAACGTATTAATACTGAACGTTATACGTTATAACGTATCACCATATAACGATATACGTTATAACGTAATACTACATAACGTTATACGATATAACGTAATACTATATAACGTTATATGTTATAACATAATACTACTGAACGTTATACGTTATAACGTATTACCACATAACGATATAAGATATAACGCAATACTACTGAACGTTATACGTTATATCGTATTAGAATATAACGATATACGTTATAAGCTAATACTATATAACGTTATACGTTATAACGTAATACTGTCTATCGTTATACGTTATAACGTAATACTATCAACCATTATACGTTATAACGTAATACTACTGAACGTTATACGTTATAACGTATTACCATATAACGATATACGTTATAGCGTATTACTATATAGCGTTATACGTTATAGAGCAATACTATATAACTTAATACTACATAAGGCTATACGTTATAACGTAATACTGCATCACGTTATACGATATAATGAAATACCACATAACGTTATACGTGATAACGTATTACCATATAACGATCTACGTTATAACGTAATACTACATAACGTTATACGATATAACGTAATAATACATAACGTTATACGATATGACGTAATACTACCTTACGTTATACGATGTAACGAAATACTACATAACGTTATATGTGATAACGTATTAC
>NW_025219986.1:1499267-1500519 GCF_014825855.1 Bombus pyrosoma | reverse complement strand
ATACGTTATAACGTAATACTACATAACGCTATACGTTATAACGTAATACTATATAACGTAATACTTCATAACGATATACGTTATATCGTACTACCATATAACGATATACGTTATAGCGTATTACCATATAACGATATACGTTATAACGAAATACTACATAACGGTATACGTTATAACGTAATACTATATAACGTTAAGCGTTACAACGTAATAATATATCACGTTATATGTTATATCGTATTACCATATAACGCTACACGTTATAACGTAATACTACATAACGTTATACGTTATAACGAAATACTACATAACGATATACGCTATAACGTATTACCATATAACCATATACGTTATACCGAAATACTACATAACGGAATACGTTATAACGTAAAACTGTCTAACGTTAAACGCTACAACGTAATAATGTATCACGTTATACGTAATAACGTATTACCATATAACGTTATACCTTATAACGAATTACTACATAACGTTATACGTTATACTGCACAGCCATATAACGTTATACGTTAAAACGTAATACTATATAACGTAATACTACATGACGGTATACGTTATAACGTAATACTATATAACGTTAAACGTTACAACGTAATAATAAATCACGTTATACGTTATAACGTATTACGATATAACGATATACGTTATAACGTAATACAACACAACGTTATACGTTATACTGTATTGCCATATAACGATATACGTTATAACGTAATACTACATAACCTTATACATGAAGACGCATTACTATATAACGATATACGTTATAACGTATTACCATATGACAATATACGATATAACGTAATACTACATAATGTTATACGATGTAACGCAACACTACATAACGCTATTCGTTAGAACGTATTACTATATAACGATATACGTTATAACGTAATACAATGTAACGTTATACGATGAAACGTAACACTACATAATGCTATTCGTTATAACGTATTAATATATAACGATATACGTTATAGCGAAATACTACATAACGTTATACGTTATAACATAATACTACTGAGCGTTATACGTTATTACGTAATTCTATATTACGTTATACGGTATAACGTAATGCTACATAACATTATACGTCATAATATAATACTACCGAACGTTATAAGTTATAACGTATTTCCATATAACGATATACGTTATAACGTAATACTACTTAACGTTATACATGATAACGTATTGCTATATATCGATATACGTTATAAAATAATACTAT
>NW_025219986.1:1497730-1498767 GCF_014825855.1 Bombus pyrosoma | reverse complement strand
ATATGGTAATACGTTATAACGTATAACGTTCAGTAGTATTACGTTATAACGTATAAAGTTTTGTAGTATTACGTTATAACGTATATCGTTATGTAGTATTACGTTATATCGTATATCGTTATATACTAATACGTTATAAAGTATATCGTTCTGTAGTAATACGTTATAACGTATAACGTTATGTATTATTATATTATAAAGAATAGCGTTATGTAGTATTACGTCAAAACGTATAACGTTATGTAGTATTACGTTAAATCGTATAACCTTATATACTATTACGTTATAACGTATATCGTTTAATGGTAGTACGTTATAAATTATAACGTTCTGTAGTATTACGTTATAACGTATAACGTTATATAGTATTACGTTATATCGTATAACGTTATGAAGTATTACGTTATAACGTATATCGTTATGTGGTAGTACGTTATAACGTATAACGTTATGTAGTATTACGTTATATCGTATAACGTTCTGAAGTATTACGTTATAACGTATATCGTTATGTAGTATTACGTTATATCGTATATCGTTATATACTAATACGTTATAAAGTATATCGTTCTGTAGTAATACGTTATAACGTATAACGTTATGTATTATTATATTATAACGAATAGCGTTATGTAGTATTACGTCAAAACGTATAACGTTATGTAGTATTACGTTATATCGTATAACGTTATGAAGTATTACGTTATAACGTATATCGTTATGTGGTAGTACGTTATATCGTATAACGTTCAGTAGTATTACGTTAGAACGTATAACGTTATGTAGTATTGCGTTATATCGCATAACGTTATTTAGTATTACGTTATAACGTAGATCATTATATGGTAATACGTTATCACGTATAACGTTATGTGGTATTTCATTATATCGTATAACGTGATGCAGTATTACGTTATACCGTATAGCCTTATGTAGTACTAAGTTATATAGTATTGCTTTATAACGTATAACGCTATATAGTAATACGCTATAACGTATATCGTTATATGGTAATACGTTATAACGTATAACGTTCA
>NW_025219986.1:1495512-1497230 GCF_014825855.1 Bombus pyrosoma | reverse complement strand
ATAACGTAATACTACTGATCGTTATACGTTGTAACGTACTACCATATAACGATATACGTTATAACGTATTAAAATATAACGATATTCATTATAACGTAATATTACATAAGGTTATACGTTATAACGTATTACCATATAACGATATACCTTATAACGTAATAATACATAATATGATACGTTATAACGAAATGCTACTGAACGTTATACGTTGCAACGTACTGCCATATGACGATATACGTTATAACGTATTACCATATAACGATGTACGCTGTAACGTAATAATACATAACGTTATACGTTATAACGTAATACTACTGAACGTTATACGTAGTAACGTACTGCCATATGACGATATACGTTATAACGTATTACCATATAACGATATACGTTATAACGTAATATTACATAAGGATATACGTTATAACGTACTACCATATAACGATATACGTTATAACGTATTAAAATATAACGATATACCTTATAACGTAATAATACATAATGTTATACGTTATAACGAAATGCTACTGAACGTTATACGTCATAATGTTCTACCATGTAACGATATACGTTGTAACGTATTACCATATAACGATATGCGTTATAACGAAATAATGCATAAGTTTATACGGTATAATGTATTACCATATAACGATATACGTTATAACGTAATACTATATAACGTTATACGTTGTAACGTATGACTACGTAACGGTATACGTTATAACGTATTTTTCATATAACCATATACGTTATAACGTATTATCATATAACGATGTACGCTGTAACGTAATAACACATAACGTTATACGTTATAACGTAATACCACTGAACGTTATACGTAGTAACGTACTGCCATATAACGATATACGTTATAACGTATTACCATATAACGATATACGTTATAACGTAATATTACATATGGTTATACGTTATAACGTAATAGTATATAACGTTATAGGTTTTAACGTAAGACTACATAACGCTATACGTTATAACGTAATACTACAAAACGTTATACGTTATAACGTATTACCCTATAACGATATACGTTATAACGTATTACCCTATGACAATATACGTTATAACGTAATATTACATAGCGTTATACATTATAACGTAATACTACATAACGTTTTACGTTATGGCGAATTACGATATAACGTTATACATTATAGCGTAACACGATATAAGGTTTTACATTATAACGTAATACTACATGACGTTATACGTTATAACGTAATACTACTGATCGTTATACGTTATAACTTACTACCATACAACGATATACGTTATAACGTATTAAAATATAACGATATACATTATAACGTAATATTACATAAGGATATACGTTATAACGTACTACCATATAACGATATACGCTATAACGTATTAAAATATAACGATATACATTATAACGTAATATTACATAAGGCTATACGTTATATCGTTTTACCATATAACGATATACGTTATAACGTAATACTATATAACGTTATACGTTGTAACGTAAGAGTACGTAACGGTATACGTTATAACGTAATACTACTGAACGATATACGTTACAACGTAATACTATATAACGTTAAACGTTCTATCGTATTACTATATCACGTTATGCGATATAACGTAATACTACATAACGTTATTCGTTATAACGTAATACTATACAACGATATACGTTATAACGTAATACTATATAACGTTATACGTTGTAACGT
>NW_025219986.1:1493605-1495012 GCF_014825855.1 Bombus pyrosoma | reverse complement strand
TAACGTACTACCATATAACGATATAAGTTATAACGTGTTACCATATAACGATATACATTATAACGGTATAATACATAATGTTTTAAGTTATAACGTATTACGATATAACGTCATACATTATAACGTAATACTACATAACATTATTCGTTATAACGTAGTACTACTGAACGTTATACGTTATAACGTACTACCCTATAACAATATACGTTATATCGTATTACCATATAACGATATACATTATAGCGTAATATTACATAATGTTATACGTTATAACTTATTACCATGAAACGATATACGTTATAACGTAATAATACATAATGTTATACGTTATAACGAAATACTACTGAACGTTATACATCATAACGTACTACTATATAACGATATACGTTGTAACGAACTACTACTGAACGTTATACGTTATAACGTACTACCATTTAACGATATACGTTATAACGTATTACCATATAGCGACATACGTTATAACGTATTACCATATAAAGATATACATTATATCGTCTTAATACATACTGTTTTACGTTAGAACGTATTACGATATAACGTCATACATTATAACGTAATACTACATAACATTATTCGTTATAACGTCGTGCTAGTGAACGTTATACGTTATAACGTATTACCATAAAACGGTATACGTTATAACGTAATAATACATAATGTTATACGTTATAACGAAATACTACTCAACGTTATACATCATAACGTACTACTATATAACGATATACGTTATAACGTATAACCATATAACGATACACATTATAACGGAATAATACATAATGTTTTACGTTAAAACGTATTACGATATAACGTCGTACATTATAACGTAATACTACATAACGTTATTCGTTATAACGTAGTACTACTGAACGTTATACGTTATAACGTACTACCATATAACGATATACGTTATATCGTATTACCATATAACGATATACATTATGACGTAATATTTCATAATGTTATACGTTGTAACGAAATACGACTGAACGTTATACATCACAACGTACTACTATATAACGATATACAATGTAACGACCTACTACTGAACGTTATACGTTATGACGTACTACCATATAACGATATACGTTATAACGTATTACCATATAACGACATACGTTTTAACGTATTACCATATAACGATATACATTATAACGTAATATTACATAATGTTATACGTTATAACGTACTACGATAAAACGTCATACATTATAACGTAATACTACATAACATTATTCGTTATAACGTAGTACTACTGATATACGTTATATCGTATTACCATATAACTATATACGTTATAACGTAATAATACATAATGTTATACGTTACAACGAAATACTACTGAACGTTATACGTCATAAGGTACTACCATATAACGATATACGTTAG
>NW_025219986.1:1491809-1493105 GCF_014825855.1 Bombus pyrosoma | reverse complement strand
TAATACTACAAAATTTTATACGTTATAACGTAATACTACTGAACGTTATACGTTATAACGTATTACCATATAACGATATACGTTATAGCGTATTACTATATAGCGTTATACGTTATAAAGCAATACTATATAACTTAGTACTACATAAGGCTATACGGTATAACGTAATACTGCATCACGTTATACGATATAATGAAATTCCACATAACGTTATACGTGATAACGTATTACCATATAACGATCTACGTTATAACGTAATACTACATAACGTTATGCGATATAACGTAATACTACATAACGTTATACGTTCTAACGTAATACTACAGAACGTTATACGTTATAACGGACTACCACATAACGATATACGTTATAACGTAATACTTCATAACGTTATACGATATAACGTAATACTACATAACGTTATACGTTAGAACGTAATACTACTGAACGTTATACGTTATAACGTACTACCACATAACGATATACGTTATAACGTAATACTTCATAACGTTATACGATATAACGTATTACTACATAACGTTATACGTTATAACGTTATAGTACAGAACGTTATAATTTATAACGTATTACCATTAAACGATATACGTTATAACGTAATAGTATATAAGGTTATACGACTTAACGTAATACTACATAACGTTATACGTTTTGACGTAATACTACATAACGCTATTCGTTATAATATAATAATACATAACGTTATACGTTATAACGAATTACTACAGAACGATATACTTTATAACGTATTAGTATATAACGATATACGTTATAACTTAATACTACATAACGTTATACGATATAACGTAATACTATATCACGTTATACGATATCACGTAATAGTACAAAACATGAGTCATTATACCGTATTACTATATAACGATATACCTCATAGCGTAGTACTACATAACGTTATACGTTATAACTTAATACTACATAACATTATTCGTTATAACGTATTACCATATGACGATATACGTTGTAACGTAGTAATACATAACGTTATACGTTATAGCATAATACTACATAACGTTACACGTTATAACGTAATACTACATATCATTTCACGTTATAACGTGTTAGTCATATAACGATATACGTTATAACGTATTACCATATGACGATATACGTTGTAACGTAATAATACATAATGTTATACGTTATCACGATAAACTACATAACATTTCACGTTATAACGTATTACGACATAACGTTATACGTTATAGCGTAATACTACATAACGTTATACGTTATAACGTATTACCATATGACGATATA
>NW_025219986.1:1489990-1491309 GCF_014825855.1 Bombus pyrosoma | reverse complement strand
ATATAACGATATACGTTATAACGAAATGCTATATAACGTTATACGTTGTAACGTATTACTATATAACGATATACGTTATAACGTAATAATACATAATGTTATACGTTATAACGTAATTCTACATAACGTTTCACGTTATAACGTTTCTTACATATAACGATATACGTTATAACGTATTACCATAAAACGATATACGTTAAAACGTAATAAAACATAATGTTATACGTTATAACGAAATGCCACTGAACGTCGTACATCATAACGTACTACCATATAACGACATACGTTTTAACGTATTACCATATAACGACATACGATTTAACGTATTACCATATAACGATATACGTTATAACGTAATAATAAATAATGTTATGCGTTATAACGAAATACTACTGAACGTTGTTCGTTATAACGTAGTACTATATAACGATATACGTTATAACGTAATAATACATAATGTTATACATTTTAATGAAATACTACATAACGTTGTACGATGTAACGTAATACTACATAACGTTGTTCGTTATAACGTATTACTATATAACGATACACGTTATAACGATATGCTGTATAACGTTATACGTTATAACGTATTACCATAAAACGATATACGTTATAACGTAATAATACATGATGTTATACATTTTAATGAAATACTACATAACGTTGTACGATGTAACGTAATACTACATAACGTTGTTCGTTATAACGTATTACTATATAACGATATACGTTATAACGTAATAATACATGATGTTATACATTTTAATGAAATACTACATAACGTTGTACGATGTAACGTAATACTACATAACGTTGTTCGTTATAACGTATTACTATATAACGATATATGTTATAACGTAATGCTATGTAACGTTATACGTTGTAACTTATTACTATATAACGATATACGTTATAACGTAATACTATATAACGTTATGCGATGTAACGTATTACTATATAACTATATACGTTATAACATAATAGTATATAAAGTTATACGGTGTAACGAAGTACTACTGAACTTTATACGTTATAACGTACTACCATATAACGATATACGTTATAACGTAATAATAAATAATGTTATACGTTATAACGTAATACTACTGAACGTTATACATCATAACGTACTACTATATAACGATGTACGTTGTAGCGAACTACTACTGGACGTTATACGTTATAACAAAATACTACTGAACGTTGTTCGTTATAACGTACTACTATATAACGATATACGTTATAAAGTAATACTACATAACGTTGTACGTTATAACGTAATACTACATAACGTTATACGATGTAACGTAATA
>NW_025219986.1:1487590-1489490 GCF_014825855.1 Bombus pyrosoma | reverse complement strand
TTTATAACGTATATCGTTATATGGTAGAACGTTATGACGTATAACGTTCAGTAGCATTTCGTTATAACGTATCATATTATGTATTATTACGTTATAAGGTATATCTTTATATGGTAATACGTTATAACGTATAACCTTATGTAATATTACGTTATAATGAATATCGTTATATTTTAATACGTTATAACGTATATCGTTACATGGTAGTACGTTATAACGTATAACGATCAGTAGTATTACGTTATAACGTATAACGTCATGTAGTATTGCGTTATAATGTAAAACGTTATATCGTATTACGTTATAATGTATAACGTTATATGGTAATTCGTCATAACGTAAAACGTTATGTAGTATTACGTTATAACGTATAACGCTATGTAATATTACGTTATAACGTATATCGTTATAGGGTAATACGTTATAACGTATAACGTTATGTAGTATTACGTTATAACGTATAGCGTTATGTAGTCTTACGTTAAAACCTATAACGTTATATACTATTCCGTTATAACGTATAACCATATATAATATTACGTTATAACGTATATCGTTATATGGTAATACGTTATAACGTATATCGCTATATGGTAGTACGTTATAACGTATAACGTTCAGTAGTATTACGTTATAACGTATAACGTCGTGTAGTATTACGTTATAATGTAAAACGTTATATCCTATTACGTTATAATGTATAACGTTATATCGTAATTCGTCATAACGTAAAACGTTATGTAGTATTACGTTATAACGTAGAACGCTATGTAATATTACGTCTTAACGTATATCGTTATAGGGTAATACGTTATAACGTATAACGTTATGTAGTATTACGTTATAACGTATAACATTATGTATTATTACGTTATAGCGTATATCGTTGTATAGTAATGCGTTATAACGAATAACGTTATGTAGTATTACGTTACATCGTATAACGTTATGTAGTATTTCGTTATAACGTACAACGTTTTGTAGTATTACTTTATAACGTATATCGTTATATAGTAGTACGTTATAACGAACAACATTCAGTAGTATTTCGTTATAACGTAAAACGTTATGTATTATTACGTTATAACGTACATCAATATATGGTAATACGTTATATCTTATATCGTTATATGAAAGATACGTTATAACGTGAAATGTTATGTAATATTACGTTATAACGTATAACATTACGTATTATTACGTTATAACGTATATCGTTACATAGTAATACGTTATAACGAACAACGTTCAGTAGTATTACGTTACATAGTATAACGTTATGTAGTATGTCATTAAAATGTATAACATTATGTATTATTACGTTATAACGTATATCGTTATATGGTAAAACGTTATAACGTATATCGTTATATGAAAGATACGTTATAACGTGAAATGTTATGTAGTATTACGTTATAACGTATATTGTTATATAGTATTACGTTATGATGTACCACGTTCATTAGTATTTCGTTATAACGTATAACATTATGTATTATTACGTTATAGCGTATATCGTTTTATGGTAATACGTTATAACGAACAACGTTCAGTAGTATTACGTTACATCGTATAACGTTATGTAGTATGTCATTAAAATGTATAACATTAAGTATTATTACGTTATAACGTATATCGTTATATGGTAGTACGTTATAACGAATAACGTTCAGTAGTACTTTGTTACAACGTATAACATTATATACTATTATGTTATAACGTATATAGTTATATTGTGATACGTTACAACGCATAACGTTATATAGTATTACGTTATAACGTATATCGTTATATAGTAATACGTTACAACGTATAACGTTATATAGCATTACGTTATAACGTATATCGTTATATAGTAATACGTTATAACGAACAACGTTATGTAGTATTACGTTACATC
>NW_025219986.1:1486084-1487090 GCF_014825855.1 Bombus pyrosoma | reverse complement strand
ATATAACGTATTACGTTATGTAGTATTACATTATAACGTATAACGTTATATACTATTAGCTTATAACGTATAACGTCATGTAGTTTTACGTTATAGCGTATAACGTTATATAATATTACGTTATAACGTATAACGTTATGTGGTATTACGATATAACGTATTACGTTATGTAGTATTACATTATAACGTATAACGTTATGAAGCATTGCGTTATAACGTATAACGTTATGTGTTATTACGACATATCGTATTACTTTATGTAGTATTACATTATAACGTATAACGTTATATACTATCAGCTTATGACGTATAACATTATATAGTATTACGTTATAACGTATAACGTTATATAGCATTACAATATAACGTATAACGGTATGTGATATTACGATATAATGTATTACGTTATGTAGTATTACATTATAACGTATAACGTTATATACTATTAGCTTATAACGTATAACGTCATGTAGTATTACGTTATAGCGTATAACGTTATATAATAATACGTTAAAACGTATAACGTTATGTGGTATTACGATATAACGTATTACGTTATGTAGTATTACATTATAACGTATAACGTTATATACTATTATCTTATAACGTATAACGTTATGTAGTATTACGTTATAACGTATAACGTTATGTAGCATTACATTATAAGGTATAACGGTATGTGGTATGACGATATAACGTATTACGTTATATAGTATTACATTATAACGTTTGACGCTATATACTATTAGCTTATAACGTATAACGTTATATAGCATTACGTTATAACGTATAAAGTTATATAGCATTACGTTATAACGTATAACGTTATGTGGTAATACGATATAACGTATTACATTATGTAGTGTTACATTATAACGTATAACGTTATATACTATTAGCATATAACGTATAACGTTATGTAGCATTACGTTATAACGAATAACGTTATATAGCATTACGTTATAACGTATAACGTTATATAGCATTACATTATAAGGTATAACGG
>NW_025219986.1:1484386-1485584 GCF_014825855.1 Bombus pyrosoma | reverse complement strand
ACTACATAACGTTATACGTTATAACGTAGTACTATATAACGTTATACGTTATATTGCAACAGTATATAACGTTATACGTTATAACGTAATAGTATATAACGTTATACGTAATAACGTAATGCTACATAACGTTATACCTTACAACGTAATACAATATAACATTATACGTTATATCGTAACAGTATATAACGTTATACGTAATAACGTAACGCTACATAACGTTATATGTTATATCGTAATACTACATAACGGTATACGTTATAACGTAATACTATATAACGTTATACGTTATATCGTAAGAGTATATAACGTTATACGTTATAACGCAATGCCACATATCGTTATACGTTATAACGCAATACTACATCGCGTTATACGTTATAACCTAATACTATATAACGTTATACGTTATAACGTAATTGCATATAACGCAAAACGTTATAACGTAATTCCATATAAAGTTATACCTTATAACGTAATACTATATAACGTTAAACGTTGTATCGTAGTACTACATAACGTTATACGTTATAACGTATTACCATATAACGTTATACGTTATAACGTAATGCTACATAACGTTATACGTTATATCGCAACAGTATATAACGTTATTCTTTATAACGTAATAGTATATAACGTTATACATTACAACGTAATGCTACATTACGTTATATGTTATATCGTAATACTACATAACGTTATACGTTATATCGTAGCAGTATATAACGTTATACGTTGTAACGTAATAGTATATAACGTTATACATTATAACGTAATGCTACATTACGTTATATGTTATATCGTAATACTACATAACGTTATACGTTATATCGTAACAGTATATAACGTTATACGTTGTAACGTAATAGTATATAACTTTATACGTTATTATGTAATAGTATATAACGTTATATCGTAGCAGTATATAACGTAACACGTTATAACGTAATGCTACATAACGTTATACGTTATATCGTAACAGTATATAACGTTATACTTTATAACGTAATACTACATAACGTTATACGTTATAACGTAATGCTACATAACGTTATATGTTATATCGTAACAGTATATAACGTTATACGTTATAACGTAATAGTATATATCGTTATACGTTATAACGACATTCCACATAACGTTAAGCGTTATAACGTAATGCTACATAACGTTATACGTTATATCGCATTACTAC
>NW_025219986.1:1482729-1483886 GCF_014825855.1 Bombus pyrosoma | reverse complement strand
AACCTAATGCTACATAACGTTATACGTTATATCGTAATGCCACATAACGTCATACGTCATACAGTAATACTACATTATGTCATACGTTATAACGTTATAATACATGACGTTAAACGTTATAAAGTATTACAATATAACGATATACGTTATAACGTAATACTACATAACATTATACGTTAGAGCGTAATAGTACATAACGATATACGTTATAACATAATAGTACATAACGTTATACGTTATATCGTATCACTACATAACGTTATACGTTATAACATAATAGTACATAACGTTATACGTTATAACCTAATGCCACATAACGTTATACGATTTATCGTAATACTACACAACGTTATACGTTATAACACAATAGTACATTACGTTATACGTTATAACCTAATGCTACATAACGTTATACGTTATATCGTAATACTACATAACGTTATACGTAATATCGTTATACTATATAGCGTTATACGTCTTATCGTTATACTACATAACGTTATACGCTACACCGTAATAGTACATAACGTTATACGTTATAACATAATAGTACATAACGTTATACGTAATAACCTAATGCTACATAACGTTATACGTTATATCGTAATACTACATAACGTTATACGTTATAACCTAATGCTACATAATGTTATACGTCATATCATAATACTACATAACGTTATACGTTATAACACAATAGTACATAACGTTATACGTTATATCCTAATGCTACACAACGTTCTACGTTATAACGTAATACTACATAACGTTATACGTTATATCGTTATACTGTATAACGTTATACGTTATATCGCGATACTACATAGCGTTATCCGTTATAACGTAATAGTACATAACGTTATACGTTATAACATAATAGTAAATAACCTTATTCGTTATAACCTAATGCTACATATCGTTATACGTTATATCGTAATTCTACATAATGTTATACGTTATAACTCAATAGTACATAACGCTATACATTATAACCTAATGCTACATAACGTTATACGTTATATCGTAATGCCACATAACGTCATACGTCATACAGTAATACTACATTATGTCATACGTTATAACGTTATAACACATGACGTTAAACGTTATAAAGTATTACAATATAACGATATACGTTATAACGTAATACTACATAA
>NW_025219986.1:1479407-1482229 GCF_014825855.1 Bombus pyrosoma | reverse complement strand
TACATAACGTTATACGTTATAACCTAATACTACATACCGTTATACGTTATATCATAATAGTACATAACGTTATACGTTATAACCTAATGCTACATAACGTTATACGTTATAACATAATGGTACACAACGTTATACGTTATAACCTAATGCTACATAACGGTATACGTTATATCGTAATACTACATAATGATAACGTTATATCGTGATACTACATAACGTTAAACGTTATAACACATTATTATATAACGTTATACGTTATAACCTAATGCTACATAACGTTATACGTTACATCGTAGTACTACATAACGTTATACGTTATATCGTTATACTATATAACATCATACGTTATAACGTAATGCTACATAACGATACACGTTATATCGTTATACTATATAACGTCATACGTTACAACGTAATGCTACATAACGATACACGTTATATCGTTACACTATATAACGTTATACGTTATAACATGATAGTACATAACGTTATACGTTATAAGCTAATGCTACATAACGTTATACGTTATATCGTAATACTACATAACGTTATACGTTATAACGCAATACTACATAACGTTATACGTTATAACATAATAGTACATAACGTTATACGTTATAACATAATACTACATAACGTTATACGTTATAACATAATAGTACATAACGTTATACGTTATAACCTAATGCTACATAACGTTATACGTTACATCGTAATACTACGTAACGTTATACCTTATAACGCAATAGTACATAACCTTATACGTTATAACATAATAGTACATAACGTTATACGTTATAAGCTAATGCTACATAACGTTATACGTTATATCGTAATACCACATAACGTCATACGTTATAAAGTAATACTACATTATGTCAAACGTTAAAACGTTATACCACATAACGTTAACCGTTATAAAGTATTACCATATAACGTTATAGGTTATATCATAATACTACATAACGGTATACGTTATATCGTCACACTACATAACGTTATACGTTATAGCACAATAGTACATAACGTTATACGTTATAACCTAATGCTACATAACGTTATACGTTATATCGTAATACTACATTACGTTATACGTTATAACACATTATTATATAACGTTATACGTTATAACCTAATGCTACATAACGTTATACGATTTATAGTTACACTACATAACGTTATACGTTATAACGTAATAGTACATAACGCTGTAAGTTATAACATAATAGTACATAACGTTATACGTTATAACATAATAGTACATAACGTTATACGTTATAAGCTAATGCTACATAACGTTATACGTTATATCGTAATACCACATAACGTTATACGTTATAACATAATGGTACATAACGTTATACGTTATAACCTAATGCTACATAACGTTATACGTTATATCGTCACACTACATAACGTTATACGTTATAGCACAATAGTACATAACGTTATACGTTATAACCTAATGCTACATAACGTTATACGTTATATCGTAATACTACATTACGTTATACGTTATAACACATTATTATATAACGTTATACGTTATAACCTAATGCTACATAACATTATACGATTTATAGTTACACTACATAATGTTATACGTTATAACGTAATAGTACATAACGCTATACGTTATAACATAATAGTACATAACGTTATACGTTATAACATAATAGTACATAACGTTATACGTTATAAGCTAATGCTACATAACGTTATACGTTATATCGTAATACTACATAACGTTATACGTTACAACATAATCGTACATAACGTTATACGTTATAACCTAATGCTGCATAACGTTATACGTTATATTGTGATACTACATAACGTTATACGTTATAGCACAATAGTACATAACGTTATACGTTATAACCTAATGCTACATAACGTTATACGTTATAACACAATAGTACATAACGTTATACGTTATAACGTAATAGTACATAACGTTATACGTTATAAGCTAATGCTACATAACGTTATACGTTATATCGTAATACTACATAACGTTATACGTTATAACATAATGGTACACAACGTTATACGTTATAACATAATGCGACATAACGTTATACGTTAGATCGTAATTCCACATAACGTCATACGTTATAAAGTAATACTACATTATGTCATACGTTATAACGTTATACCACATAACGTTAACCGTTATAAAGTATTACCATATAACGTTTTACGTTATATCATAATACTACATAACGGTATACGTTATATCGTAATACTACATAATGATAACGTTATATCGTGATACTACATAACGTTATACGTTATAACCTAATGCTACATAACGTTCTAAGTTATATCGTAATACTACATAACGTTAAACGTTATAACACATTATTATATAACGTTATACGATATAACATAATTCTACATAATGTTATACGTTACATCGTAATACTACATAACGTTATACGTTATATCGCTATACTATATAACGTCATACGTTATAACGTAATGCAACATAACGATACACGTTATATCGTTACACTATATAACGTTATACGTTATAACGTAATAGTACATAACGTTATACGTTATAACATAACAGTACATAACGTTATACGTTACATCGTAATACTACGTAACGTTATAACTTATAACGCAATAGTACATAACGTTATACGTTTTAACATAATAGTGCATAAAGTTATACGTTATAAGCTAATGCTACATAACGTTATACGTTATATCGTAATACCACATAACGTTATACGTTATAACATAATGGTACATAACGTTATACGTTATAACCTAATGCTACATAACGTTATACGTTATATCGTCATACTACA
>NW_025219986.1:1477052-1478907 GCF_014825855.1 Bombus pyrosoma | reverse complement strand
AGAACAACATTCATTTGAATATTGAAGTCTGAATATGCAAAAGTGCAAATACACAGGATTTGATCTAGACCAGGCTTGACTTAGCGCAAACCGGATACCGTGCTCTGTATTGGCAGCACATTATGTGTATAACGCGAATCGAATTATCGACATATCACCAGAAGTATCATAGGTACGTCTAGATGAATATTCAAGCTTGAATATGCAAAACTGGTAATACGCTGGTCTTAGACCATACCAGAGACGACGTAGCTCAGGCCGGCTGTCGTGCTCTGTATTTGGCGGCAAATGTGGCCTGTAATGCTCATTGTATTGTCGACATATCACCAATAGTATCATAGGTACGTCCAGATGAATATTCAAGCTTGAATATGCAAAACTGGTAATCCGCTGGTCTTAAACCATACCAGAGTTGACGTAGCGCAAACCGGATGTCGTGCTCTGTATTTGGCAGCATTTGTGAAGTATAACGTGCATTCAAATTCCTACAGATGACCAATAGCAGCTGAGGAAGACTTATTTGAATCCTGAAGTCTGAATACGAACAAGTAGAAAGACGGACATTTGACCTAAACCAGGCGTGACTTAGAGCAAACGGGATATCGTGCTCTGTATTGGCAGCATATGAGGTGTATAACGCGCTTCGAATTATCGACATATCACCAATAGCAGCGGAGATACATGCAAATGAATATTCAAGATTGAATATGCAAAACTGGAAATACGCTCGCCTTAACCTTGAGCAGAGTAGACGTAGCGCAAACCGGATGTCGTGCTCTGTATTTGGTAGCAAATGGACAGCATAAAGCGCATCAAATTATCGACATATCACCAATAATGGCTGAGATACTTTGAATTGATTATTCAAACTTGAATATGCAAAAGTGCAAATACACAGGATCTGACCTAGACCAGAGTTGACATGGCGCAGGCCGGATGTCGTGCTCTGTATGTGGCAGCAAATGTGGACTGTAATGCGCGTGGAATTATCGACATTTCTTCAATAGGGGCGGAGATACGTTGATTTGAACATTTACGACAGAATGTGTAAAACTGCAACTACGCTGGACTTGACAGGGATCAGAGTTGACATAGCGCAAGCCGGATGTCGTGCTCTGTATGTGGCAGCAAATGTGTAGTGTAAAGCGCATGGAATTATCGACATATCAAGAATAGCAGCGGAGATACGTTGAATTGAATATTGAAGACCGAATATGCAAAACTGCAAATGCGCTGGATTTGATAGCGCCGAAGGTTAAGGTAGGACGAACAGAATTTTATGCCCTCTATTTGCAACGTATGTGGTGTATAACGCGCATCGAATTATCGACATATCACCAATCGCAGCGGAGATACGTTCGGACGAATATACAAGCTTGTATATACAGAACTGGACATACGCTGGTCTTGATCTTGACGAGAGTTGACATAGCGCAAACCGGATGACGTTCCAAGTATTTCGCAGCATATATGGAATATAACGCGCACAGAGTTGAAGACATATCTAGGATAGCAGCGGAGATACATTCTATTGAATATTCAAACCTGAATATGCAAAGCTGCAACTGCGCTGGATTTCGCAATGACCAGATATGACGTAGCGCAAACCGAATGTTGTGTTCTGTATTTGGCAGCATATCAGGTGAATAACACGCATCTAATTATCGAGATATCACCAATTGCATCGGAGGTACGTTCAGATGAATATCCATGCTTGAATATGCAAAACTAAAACAACGCTGGTCTTGACCTAGACCAGAGTTGACATTGCGCAAACCGGATGGCGTTCCACGTATTTCGCAGCACATATGGAATATTACGCGCACATTGTAGCAGACATATCTCGCATAACAGC
>NW_025219986.1:1475290-1476552 GCF_014825855.1 Bombus pyrosoma | reverse complement strand
CTCGATAATTGATCTTAATGCTTCCCGACGCCTTTTCTCTTCTCTTTTAATTTCAGCGGCGATCAATCTTTTGTACCAACGTTCGGCTCTCCTTTTGCTAAGATGTCTTTTGTCCTCACGATATTTTGTTGCTTTTGACATTTAATGTAGTCAATAATTTTACAATTTATGATCCTCTCTGTTTTAAACCTGTGAGGTTTCGCAAGCCTTGCCCAAAGGTGAGCCTTATTGCTAGCAGTGGGAGGAGGAATGCGAAGTACCGTGATCGCAGGTTAACACAGCGAATGATCGTTTATTTGTTTAGAATTTTTTAGTAGGTTGTTCTATTTTTAATTGCCACTTAAAGTGATGGCAGAACGAAGATCTCGATAAGCAACAATAAGGCCAAAACCTTGCCTTTGTGATTCGATTTTGCGTTTGTATTTAATGCCAAGGGTGAGTTTAATGGTCCTCTCTGTGTAAGACTCGAGTGATTTCGCAAGCCTTGCCCAAAGACGGGCGATATTTGCCAACAATGGGAGGGGGAATGCGAAAATCGTTAAGTGTTTTCTTCAAAATGAAACTATTATACTATTGATTATATTATTAATGAAACTATTATACACAAGTAACACAGCGAATGACTTATCGTTCAAGATTTAAAAATCGATATTATATCTCTCAGGGATTTCATGAGATAGAAAACAAGATCGAATATATTAATTGTAAGTGACGCGGGTTTAGTCCAGTATGAGGATATCGCGAAATTATCGGAGAAGAGAAAAATTTATAAGTTTGATCTCTTACCTTGAGATGTGTGTTATGTCCCAAAATGTTGAAGGACCTGGATTCCGCCGACGCGGTTGACGCGTAGTGTAATTATTAATAAAGTCTTTATTTATTTTAGTTTATTTATTAATTTAATCACGATATAAACTGAACTCGTGGTCCACGGTTACAATTTTATTAACTCGATTTTACTAACACTTAAAAGGTTTTCGCAACTCGGTTTTACAAATTAATTGCGTACGATTGACAAAAGAGACTAATTGACTGACTACAAGCAAGTGAACCAATTGTATGTTGTTACGCTTATTTATAATCAAATCCCCCACTGGGTGACAGTCATACGACAGTTTGCTCCTGTGGGAAACGCAATGTTGCAGTTTTGGTGTTCCCGCCATCGCACGTGAGAAGACGTGAATTCCGTGGTTGCTGATGCCTCGTCTGCTGGTTATCTTGTTTACCACCGGTGTCTTAGGTTCCCAGTTTCCCATCGCTGC
>NW_025219986.1:1471833-1474790 GCF_014825855.1 Bombus pyrosoma | reverse complement strand
GAATTCTATTAACGATACTACTAGACGATCCCTGAGTTGAGGTACAACGTTCCGAAGTTCTTCAGGTTTGAGTTCGCACCGAATGTGCGACATAGATCTGGAATTTCATTGACGTTGTTAAACGTGACAGACGCAACTGTACCCGTAGCACAGCAATTCTTTTAACACCAAGTAAAAAAAAAGGGAGAGAAATAAATAACCTAAATAAAAATAAATAAAAAAAAAAATTTTCGAAATAGTCCTTAGACTATTTCTGGTGGCAGCAACTACCGTATTAATCGGAAGTTTAAATTTATATTTCGATTACTATCGTTCATTCATTATTTTCTTTTCGTTCAAATTAACGACAATCAAATTAAAAAAAGATATATATATAATAAATACAAATACGTAACAATATCATATAACGTTATGTATTAATACGAAATAACGTATAACCCTATGTAATAATACGTTAAAACGTATATCGTTATATGGTAAATCGTAATAACGTATAACGTTATATGAAAAATAAGTTATAACGTGAAATGTTATGTAGTATTACGTTATAACGCATAACAGTATGTGTTATTACGTTATAAGGTATATCGTTATATCGTAATACGTTGTGTAGTATTACGTTGTAACGTATAACGTTATGTAGTATTACGTTGTAAGGTATAACGTTATGTAGTATTACGTTACAACGCATAACGTTATATGGTAATGCGTTATATCGTAAAACGTTATGTAGTATTACGTTATAACGTATAACGTTGTGTAGTATTACGTTGTAACGTATAACGTTATGTAGTATTACGTTATCACATATAACGTCAGGTAGTATTACGTTACAACGCATAACGTTATGTGGTAATACGTTATATCGTAAAACGTTATGTAGTATTACGTTATAACGTATAACGTCATGTAGTATTACGTTACAACGCATAAAGTTATGTGGTATTACGTTATCACATATAACGTCACGTAGTTTTACGTCACAACGCATAACGTTATATGGTAATACGTTATATCGTAAAACGTTATGTAGTACTATGTTATAACGTACAACGTTATGTAGCATTACGTTACAACGCATAACGTTATGTGGTATTAATTATCACATATAACGTCACGTAGTTTTACGTCACAACGCATAACGTTATATGGTAATACGTTATATCTTAAAACGTTATGTAGTACTACGTTATAACGTACAACGTTATGTAGTACTACGTTATAACGTACAACGTTATGTAGCATTACGTTACATCGTATAACGTTATGTGGTATTACGTTATAACGTATAACGTTATGTAGTATTGCGTTACAACGTATAACGGTATATAGTATTACGTTACAACGTATAACGTTATGTAGTATTACGTTATCACACATAACGTAATGTAGAATTACGTTATAACGTACAACGTTATGTAGTACTACGTTATAACGTACAACGTTATGTAGCATTACGTTATAACGTATAACGTTATGTATTATTACGTTATAGCGTACATCGTTATATGGTAATACGTTGTAACGTATATCGTTATATGAAAAATACGATATAACGTATACCGTTACGTAGTCTTACGTTACAACGTATAATGTTATACAGTATAACGTTATAACGTATATCGTCGTATTGTAATACGTTATAACGAATAACGTTATGTAGTATTACGTTACATCGTATAACGTCATGTAGTATTACGTTATAACGAATAACGTTATGTAGTATTACGTTATAACGATTAACGATATGTCGTAATACGTTATAACGTGAAATGTTATGTAGTATCACCTGATAACGTATAACATTATGTATTATTACGTTATAACGTATATCGTTGTATAGTAATACGTTATAACGAATAACGTTATGTAGTTTTACGTTACATCGTATAACGTCATGTAGTATTACGTTATAACGTATAACGTTATGTATTATTACGTTATAACGTACATCGTTATATGGTAATACGTTATAACGTATATCGTTATATGAAAAATACGATATAAGGTGAAATGTTATGTAGCATTACGTTATAACGTATAGCATTATGTATTATTACGTTATAACGTATATCGTTATATAGTAATACGTTATAACAAATAACGTTATGTAATATTACGTTACATCGTATAACGTCATGTAGTATTACGTTATAACGTATAACGTTATGTAGTATTACGTTATAACGATTAACGATATGTCGTAATACGTTATGACGTGAAATGTTGTGTAGTATTTCGTGATAACGTATATCGTCATATGGTATTACGTTATAACGTATAACGTTATATATTACTACGATATAACGTATAACGATATATGGTGACACATTATATCGTATAATTGTTACGTATTTGTATTTATTATATATATATTTTTTTTTATTTTTGATTGTCGTTAAACGAAAAGGAAAAATGAACGATAGTAATCGAAATATAAATTTAAACTTCCGATTAATACGGTAGTTGCTGCCACCAGAAATAGTCTAAAGGACTATTTCGAAAAATATTTTTTTTTATTTTTATTTATTTTATTTATTTCTCTCTCCTTTTTTTTTTACTTGGTGTTAGAAGAATTGCTGTGCTACGTGACAGTTGCGTCTGTCACGTTTAGTATCGTCAATAGAATTCCAGGCCTATGTCGCTTATTCGTGCGCACTCAAACCTGAAGAATTCTGAATTGTTAACAACGTCAATGAAATTCCAGATCTATGTCGCACATTCGGTGCGAACTCAAACCTGAAGAACTTCGGAACGCTGTACCTCAACTCGGGGATCGTCTAGTAGTATCGTCGATAGAATTCCAGGCCTATGTCGCTTATTCGTGCGCACTCAAACCTGAAGAATTCCGAATTGTTAGCAACGTCAATGAAATTCCAGATTTATGTCGCACATTCGGTGTGAACTCAAACCTGAAGAACTTCGGAACGTTGTACCTCAACTCGGGGATCGTCTAG
>NW_025219986.1:1469826-1471333 GCF_014825855.1 Bombus pyrosoma | reverse complement strand
AGTGTGTTAAATTGCAGGCCCATTTGCTGGATCGCTGGTATCATCGGTTGGTGCTATCGACCGTGATAAGTTGCAAACGACGTGACAGGAATCGGGCGAAGGTCAATGCTTGGGCTTTCCGCTGAACCTTAGGGTTATCTGGTGCACGGGGGTACGTCACGTAGGTTTGTTAGTTCCTTCGAGAGATCGCGATTTCGTTCCTTCCGCGCGCGCCGCGGTGTTTCTTTCATCGTCTGATTATTGGGGCTTCTTTTCCATACTAGCCTCATTCTTTTTCTTTCGTTCCAAGTTAGACAAATGTGTCTTTGATACAGAATGTTGCCGATAGGGTTGCGAATTATTGTACGATGAATGTACTGATCGATGTAATCGTTGTGCGTGAGATACATGTTGCGTTGTGTGGGAGATAGAAGTTGCGTTGTGTGGGAGATAGAAGTTGCGTTGTGTGGGAGATAGAAGTTGCGTTGCGTAAGCTTTGTTTTACGTTTGTAAAGATTCCTGTAACTGCTGCGTAGGAGATAGGTGTTTCGTGGTTAGGCTACGAAATAACTATCTCTTTACGTAGGCCCATGATCAAGTAGAGTCAGAACTCGACATTCTTGCCAATAGGTTGAATGTCGAGACCGATGTATAACGTTAAATAACTCATGGGCGGGTCTCTTGCGTAGTCACCTCCTCGTGGTGAGACCCGGTAATTGGCATCGTTTTCCAAAATTTAATCAGTTGATTAATCTTTGTAAAACGATGCCAAGCTAAGAACTACGCACCAGTCCAGTTTGGGTCACCAAATGCCGCCAAAAGAATTTTGGATGATCTAGACTGGACTAATACTCCCCCGCGGGGGCACCGTGGGACACCGTGGGACATCACGGGACACCGTGGGATGCGTGCGTTTTAGCCTTAGTTAATCGTAAGATAGATACCTATGTTATGTGCACTGTGAGCTCATTCTGTACAAAGATACTTATCCATCTTGGAACGAAAAATATAAATCTCGGCTTTCTTGGTCCCCTCGCTTACCATACTGGAAAAATTGTTCCCGCGATTTATCGGTTCACGATCGCTCAGTTCTTTCAAACTGCAGCGTGGCGTATTCGCTCGCGCGTATTCCGGGTGCGTGTGGGTCAACGTGCACTGGACAACTCTTTGAATTCGTAAGTCGCCCCAAGGACACCTCTGTCTTGGTGACTACTCGACAACTGCTCGTCGTTTGCCGCGAATCGCGGGAGATGTCATCGCGCTGAGTCATAGATCTACAATTCTGTCCGATTGGTACTTCGGTACTTGGGCAGGGACCTGCATTGAACTTCCTCCGTAATCCTGTTCAGGTGGCAAACCCGCGGGGGTGGACCCCACTGTTCAGTTGGGGCCTAGCCTTGGTAATCCTGATCAGCGGTCCCTCCCCGGGCTCTCACTTGTTCAGTTGGAGTGTGTTAAATTGCAGGCCCATTTGCTGGATCGCTGGTATCATCGGTTGGTGCTATCGACCGTGATAAGTTGCAAACGA
>NW_025219986.1:1468214-1469326 GCF_014825855.1 Bombus pyrosoma | reverse complement strand
GTAGTACTACGTTACATCGTATAACGTGATATAGTATTACGTTATAACGTTTAGCGTTATACAGTATTACGTTATAACGTATATCGTTATGCAATATTACGTTATAACGTATAACATTATGCATCATCACGTTATAACGTAAATCGTTATATAGTAATACGTTATAACGAATAACGTTATGTAGTATTACGTTATACTGCATAACGAGATATAGTACTACGTTATAACGTTTAACGTTATATAGTATTACGTTATAACGTATATCGTTATGTAGTATTACGTTATATCGTATAACGTTATGTAGTATTACCATATAATCTATAACGTTATATCGTAATACGTTATAACGTAAAACGTCATGTAGTATTACGTTATAACGTATAACGTTATGTATTATTACGTTATGACGTACATCGTTTTATGGTAATACGTTATAACGTATAACGTTCAGTAGTATTAAGTTATAACGTATAACGTTATGTAGTATTACGTTATATCGTATAACGATATGAAGTATTAAGTTATAACATATATCGTTATGTGGTAGTACGTTATAAAGTATAACGTTCAGTAGGATTACGTAATGACGTATAACGGTATGTATCAATTCGTTATATCGTATAACGTGATATAGTATTACGTTATAACGAATATCGTTATATGGTAATACGTTATAACGTATATCGTTATATGGTAGTACCTTATGACGTATAACGTTCGGTAGTAATACGTTATATCGTGTAACGTGATATACTATTACGTTATAACGTTTAACGTTATGGAGTATTACGTTATAACGTATGACGATAGATAGTATTACGTTATAACGTATAACGTTATATAGTATTAGGTTGTAACGTATGTCGTTGTATTGTAATACGACACAACGTATAGCGGTCAGTAGTAATACGTCATAACGAATAACGTTATGTAGTATTACGTTACATCGTATAACGTTCAGTAGTATTACGTTATAACGTATAACGTTATGTAGTATTACGTTATATCATATAACGTTATGAAGTATTACGTAATAACGTATATCGTTATGTGGTATTACGTTATAAAGTATAACGTTCAGTAGTATTACGTTATAACGTATCTCGTTATGT
>NW_025219986.1:1466636-1467714 GCF_014825855.1 Bombus pyrosoma | reverse complement strand
TATAACGTTCAGTAGAATCACGTTATAACGTGTAACGTTATATAATATTACGTTATAACGTATATCGTCATATGGTATTACGCTGCAACGTATAACCTCACGTAATATTACGTTATAACGTATAACGTTAATTGGGAATTACGTTATAACATGTGTCATTATATGGTAGTACGTTATAGCGTATATCGTTATATGGTAGCATGTTATGATGTATAACGTTCAGAAGTATTTCGTTACAACGTATAACATTATGTATTATTACGTTATAACGTATATGGTTTTATGGTAATACGTTATAACGTTTAACCTTGTGTAATATTACGTCATAACGTATAACGTTATGTAGTATCACGCTATAACGTATAATGCTATGTCGTAATACGTTATAACGTGAAATGTTGTGTAGTATTTCGTAATAACGTATATCGTTATGTGGTAATACGTTATAACGTATATCGTTATATGGTAATACGTTATAACGTATAACGTTCAGTAGCATTACGTTATAACGTATGACGTTATGTATTATTACGTTATAACGTACATCGTTATATGGTAATAGGTTATAACGTATATCGTTATATGAAAAATACGATATAGAGTGAAATGTTATGTGGTATCACGTTATAGCGCATGACGTTATGTATTATTACGTTATAACGTATATCGTTATATAGTAATACGTTATAATGAATAATGTTATGTAGTATTACGTTATAACGTATAACATTATGCGTTACTACTTTATAACGTATATCGTTATATAGTAATACGTTATAACGAATAACGTTATGTAGTATTACGTTATATCGTATAACGTTATGTATTATTACGTTACAACGTATATCGTTATATAGTAATATGTTATAACGAATAATTTTATGTAGCATTACCTTATAACGTATAACATTATGTAATATTACGTTTTAACGCACATCGTTTTATGGTAATACGTTATAACTTATATCGTTATATGGTACTATGTTATAACGTATATAGTTATATAGTAATACGTTACAACGTATAACCTTATATAGTAGTACGTTATAACGTATAACGTTATGTAATATTATGTTAT
>NW_025219986.1:1464946-1466136 GCF_014825855.1 Bombus pyrosoma | reverse complement strand
TATACATTAAAACGTACTACCATATGACGATATACGTTATAACGTAATAATACATAATGTTATACGCTATCACGAAATACTACATAACATTTCACGTTATAACGTATTACGACATAACGTTATACGTTATAACGTAATACTACATAACGTTATACGTTATAACGTAATACTACATAGCGTTATACGATGTAACGTAATAGTATATAACGTTATACGTTTGAACGTAATACTACATAAGGCTGTACGTTATAACGTAATACTACATTACGTTATACGATATAACGAAATACAACGTAACGTTATTCGTGATAACGTATTACTATATAACGATGTACGTTATAATGTAATACTACATAACGTTACACTATATAACGTAATACTACATAACGAGATACGTTATAACGTAATACTACTGAACGTTATACTTTATAACGTAATACCACATAACGATATACGTTATTACGTAATACTTCATAACGTTATACGATATAACGTAATACTACATAACGTTATACGATATAACGTAATACTACCTTACGTTATACGATGTAACAAAATACTACATAACGTTATACTTGATAACGTATTACTATATAACGATATACGTTATAACGTAATAATATATAACTTTATACGTTTTAACGTAATACTACATAACGTTATACGTTATAACGTTGTACTACATAACGATATACGTTATAACGTAATACTATATAACTTTATACGTTATAACGTAATACCACAGAACTTTATACGTTATAACGTACTAACATATAACGATATTCGTTATAACGTGTTACCATATAACGGTATACGTTATCACGTAATAATACATAATGTTATACTTTATAACGAAATACTACGTAACATTTCACGTTATAACGTATTACGACGTAACGTTACACGTTATAACATAATACTACATAACGTTATACGTTATAATCAAATGATACGTAACGTTATACGTTGTAACGTTGTACTACATAACGTAATACGTTATAACGTTTTACTGCATAACGTTATACGTTATAACGTTGTGCTACATAACGATATACGTTATAACGTAATACTATATAACGTTATACGTTATAACGTAATACTACAAAACGTTATACGTTATAACGTAATACAACCGAACGTTATACTTCATAATGTACTACCATATAACGATATACGTTATAACGTAATAG
>NW_025219986.1:1463428-1464446 GCF_014825855.1 Bombus pyrosoma | reverse complement strand
CTACATAACATTTCGCGTTATAACGTATCTTTCATATAACGATATACGTTATAACGTATTACCATATAACGATGTACGTTATAACGTATTAACACATAACGTTATGCGTTATAACGTAATACTGCTGAACGTTGTTCGGTATAACGTACTACTATATAACGATATACGTTATAAAGTAATACTACATAACGTTGTACGTCATAACGTAATACTACATAATGTTATACGATGTAACGTAATAATACATAATGTTATACGTTATAACGTAATACTACATAACATTTCACGTTATAATGTATCTTTCATATAACGATATACGTTATAACGTATTGCCATATAACGATGTACGTTATAACGTAATAATACATAACGTTATACGTTATAACGCAATACTACTGAACGGTTTTCGTTATAACGTAATAATACATAATGTTATACGTTGTAACGAAATACTACATAACGCTATACGTTATAACGTATTACCATATAACGATGTACGTTATAACGTAATACTACATAACGTTATAGGATGTGACGTAATACTACATAACGTTATTCGTTATAACGCATTACTATATGACGATATACGTTATAACGTAATAATACATGATGTTATACATTTTAATGACATACTACGTAACGTTATACGATGTAACGTAATACTACTGAACGTTGTTCCTTATAACGTATTACTATATAACGATATACGTTATAACGTAATAATACATAATGTTATACATTTTAATGACATACTACATAACGTTATAAGATGAAACGTAATACTACATAACGTTATTCGTTATAACGCATTACTATATTACGATATACGTTATAACATAATAATACATAACGTTATACGTTATAACGCAATACTACTGAACGTTGTTCGTTATATCGTACTACTATATAACGATATACGTTATAACGTAATAATACATAATGTTATACATTTTAATGAAATACTACATAACGTTATACGATGTGACGTAATACTACATAACGTTATTCGTTATAACGC
>NW_025219986.1:1461896-1462928 GCF_014825855.1 Bombus pyrosoma | reverse complement strand
AATACTACATAACGTTATTCGTTATAACGTAATACTATACAACGATATACGTTATAACGTAATACTATATAACGTTATACGTTGTAACGTATGACTACGTAACGGTATACGTTATAACGTATTTTTCATATAACGATATACGTTATAACGTATTACCATATAACGATGTACGCTGTAACGTAATAATACATAACGTTATGCGTTATAACGTAATACCACTGAACGTTATACGTTGTAACGTACTGCCATATGACGATATACGTCATAACGTATTAGCATATAATGATATACGTTAAAACGTATTACCATATAACGGTGTACGCTGTAACGTAATAATACATAACATTATACGTTATAACGTAATACCACTGAACGTTATACGCTGTAACGTACTGCCATATGACGATATACGTTATAACGTGTTACCATATAACGATATACGTTATAACGTAATATTACATATGGTTTTACGTTATAACGTAATAGTATATAACGTTATAGGTTTTAACGTAAGACTACATAACGCTATACGCTATAACGTAATACTACATAACGTTATACGTTATAACGTATTACCCTATAACGATATACGTTATAACGTATTACCCTATAACGATATACGTTATAACGTATTACCCTATAACGATATACGTTGTAACGTAATATTACATAGCGTTATACGTTATAACGTAATACTACATAACGTTTTACGTTATGACGAATTACGATATAGCGTTATACATTATAACGTAACACGATATAACGTTTTACATTATAACGTAATACTACATGACATTATACGTTATAACGTAATACTACTGACCGTTATACGCTATAACTTACTACCATATAACGATATACGTTATAACGTATTAAAATATAACGATATACATTATAACGTAATATTACATAAGGTTATACGTTATATCGTATTACCATATAACGATATTCCTTATAACGTAATAATACATAATATGATACGTTATAACGAAATGCTACTGAACTTTATACGTTGTAACGTACTGCCATATG
>NW_025219986.1:1458076-1461396 GCF_014825855.1 Bombus pyrosoma | reverse complement strand
TTACTGTATAACGTATAACGTTATATAGTATTACGTTATAACGTATAACGTTATGTAGTATTACGTTATAACGTATAACGTTATATAGCATTGCGTTATGACGTATAACGTTATGTAGTATTACGTTATAACGTATAACGTTATATAGGATTGCGTTATGAAGTATAACGTTATATAGCATTACGTTTTAACGTATAACTTGATGTAGCACTATGATATAACGTATAATGTTATATAGCATTGCGTTATGACGTATAACGTTATATAGCATTACGTTTTAACATATAACGTTATGTAGCACTATGATATAACGTATAACGTTATACAGCATTGCGTTATGACGTATAACGTTATATAGCATTACGTTTTAACGTATAACGTTATGTAGCACTATGATATAACGTATAACGTTATATAGCATTGCGTTATGGCGTATAACGTTATATAGTGTTACGTTATAGCGTATAACGTTATGTAGTATTACGTTATAACGTATACCATTATGTAGCATTACGGTATAATGTATAACGTTTTATAGTGTTACGTTATACCGTGTAACGTTATGTAGTATTACGTTATAACGTATACCGTTATGTAGCATTACGGTATAACATATAACGTTATATAGCATTGCGTTATGACGTATAACGTTATATAGCGTTACGTTATAGCGTATAACGTTATGTAGTATTACGTTATAACGTATAACGTTATGTAGTAGTACGTTATAACGTATAACGTTATGTAGCATTATGGTATAACGTATAACGTTATGTAGCATTACGGTATAATGTATAACGTTGAGTAGCATTATGATATAACGTATAACGTTATGTAGCATTACGATATGACGTATAACGTTATGTAGCATTAAGTTATAGCGTATAACGTTATAGAGTATTACGTTATAACGTATAACGTTATGTATTATTAAGATATAACGTATAACGTTATACAGCATTGCGTTATGACGTATAACGTTATATAGCATTACGTTTTAACGTATAACGTTATGTAGCGCTATGATATAACGTATAACGTTATACAGCATTGCGTTATGACGTATAACGTTATATAGCATTACGTTTTAACGTATAACGTTATGTAGCACTATGATATAACGTATAACGTTATATAGCATTGCGATATGGCGTATAACGTTATATAGTGTTACGTTATAGCGTATAACGTTGTGTAGTATTACGTTATAACGTATACCGTTATGTAGCATTACGGTATAACGTATAACGTTATATAGCATTGCGTTATAACGTATAACGTTATGTAGCATTACGGTATAACGTATAACATTATGTAGCATTACGGTATAACGTATAACGTTATGTAGCATTACGGTATAACGTATAACATTATGTAGCATTACGGTATAACGTATAACGTTATGTAGCATTATGATATAACGTATAACGTTATATAGCATTACTGTATAACGTACAACGTTCTATAGTATTACGTTATAACGTATAACGTTATGTAGCATTACGGTATAACGTATAACGTTATGTAGCATTACGATATAACGTATAACGTTATGTAGTATAACGTTATAACGTATAACGTTATGTATTACTGCGTTGTAACGTATAACGTTATATAGTGTTACGTTATAGCGTATAACGTTATGTAGTTTTACGTTATAACGTATAACGTTATGTAGCATTACGGTATAACGTATAACGTTATGTAGCATTATGATATAACGTATAACGACATGTATTATTGCGTTGTAACGTATAACGTTATATAGTGTTACGTTATAGCGTATAACGTTATGTAGTTTTACGTTATAACGTATAACGTTATGTAGCACTACGGTATAACGTATAACGTTATGTAGCATTACGGTATAACATATAACGTTATATAGCATTGCGTTATGACGTATAACGTTATATAGCGTTACGTTATAGCGTATAACGTTATGTAGTATTACGTTATAACGTATAACGTTATGTAGTATTACGTTATAACGTATAACGTTATGTAGCATTATGGTATAACGTATAACGTTATGTAGCATTACGGTATAATGTATAACGTTGAGTAGCATTATGATATAACGTATAACGTTATGTAGCATTACGATATGACGTATAACGTTATGTAGCATTAAGTTATAACGTATAACGTTATATAGTATTACGTTATAACGTAATATAGTATTACGTTATAACGTATAACGTTATGTATTATTAAGATATAACGTATAACGTTATACAGCATTGCGTTATGACGTATAACGTTATATAGCATTACGTTTTAACGTATAACGTTATGTAGCACTATGATATAACGTATAACGTTATACAGCATTGCGTTATGACGTATAACGTTATATAGCATTACGTTTTAACGTATAACGTTATGTAGCACTATGATATAACGTATAACGTTATATAGCATTGCGTTATGGCGTATAATGTTATATAGTGTTACGTTATAACGTATAACGTTATGTAGTATTACGGTATAACGTATAACGTTGTGTAGCAATACGGTATAATGTATAACGTTGTGTAGCATTATGATATGACGTATAACGTTATGTATTATTACGATATAACGTATAACGTTATGTAGCATTAAGTTATAACGTATAACGTTATATAGTATTACGTTATAACGTATAACGTTATGTATTATTAAGATATAACGTATAACGTTATACAGCATTGCGTTATGACGTATAACGTTATATAGCATTACGTTTTAACGTATAACGTTATGTAGCACTATGATATAACGTATAACGTTATACAGCATTGCGTTATGACGTATAACGTTATATAGTATTACGTTATAACGTATACCGTTATGTAGCATTATGATATAACGTATAACGTTATATAGCATTACTGTATAACGTATAACGTTATATAGTATTACGTTATAACGTATAACGTTATGTAGTATTATGGTATAACGTATAACGTTATGTAGCATTACGGTATAATGTATAACGTTGTGTAGCATTATGATATAACGTATAACGTTATGTAGCATTACGATATGACGTATAACGTTATGTAGCATTAAGTTATAACGTATAACGTTATATAGTATTACGTTATAACGTATAACGTTATGTATTATTACGATATAACGTATAACGTTATGTAGCATTACGGTATAACGTATAACGTTATGTAGTATTACGTTATAACGTATAACGTTATGTATTATTGCGTTGTAACGTATAACGTTATATAGTGTTACGTTATAGCGTGTAACGTTTTGTAGTATTACGTTATAACGTATACCGTTACGTAGCATTACGGTATAACGCATAACGTTATGTA
>NW_025219986.1:1456570-1457576 GCF_014825855.1 Bombus pyrosoma | reverse complement strand
AACATTATGTATTATTCCGTTATAATGTATATCGTTATATGGTAATACGTTATAACGATTGTCGTTATATGGTAATACGATATAACGTATATCGATATATGGTAGTACGTTATAACGTATAACGTTCAGTAATACTATGTTATAACGAATAATGTTATGTAGTATTAGGTTATAATGTATGACGTTATATCGTAATACGTTATAACGTAAAACATTATGTATTATTCCGTTATAATGTATATCGTTATATGGTAACACGTTATAACGTATATCGTTATATGGTACTACGTTATAACGTACAACGTTCTGTAGTAGTTCGATACAACGTATATCGTTATATAGTAGTACGTTATGATGTATAACGTTCAGACACATTTCGTTATAACGTATAACATTACGTATTATTACGTTATAACGTATATCGCTTTATGATAATACGTTATAACGTATAACATTATTTATTATTACGTTATAATGTATACCGTCATATGGTAATACGTTATAACGAATGTCGTTATATGGTAATACGATATAACGTATATCGATATATGGTAGTACGTTATAACGTATAACGTTCAGTAATACTATGTTATAACGAATAATGTTATGTAGTATTAGGTTATAATGTATGACGTTATATCGTAATACTTTATAACGTAAAACATTATGAATTATTCCGTTATAATGTGTATCGTTTTATGGTAATACGTTATAACGTATAACATTATGTAATATTACGTTATAATGTATATCGTTAAATGGTAATACGATATAACGTATATCGTTATATGGTAGTACGTTATAACATACAACGTTCTGTAGTAGTTCGATACAACGTATATCGTTACATAGTAGTACGTTATCATGTACAATGTTCAGTAATATTTCGTTATAACGTATAACATTATGTATTATTACGTCATAACGTATAACGTTTTATGGTAATAAGTTATAACGTATAACATTATGTAATATTACGTTATAATGTATATCGTTATATGGTAAT
>NW_025219986.1:1453622-1456070 GCF_014825855.1 Bombus pyrosoma | reverse complement strand
ATTATTTAAGGTAAATTAATCGAGTATTAATGACAAATATTTAGAATAAACGATTATTATATTGTATAAGGTTATGTTATGCAGTAATAACGAGCGATAATACACTTTGCGTATATTAAATAATATCAACTAAGGAAACACTCTATAAATATAATCACTTGAGACGAAGCACTGAGACAACACTAATAATAAACTACATGTTTCAACAATAATGTTATTACATTAAATTAAAATAGAGAATATATAAATATGCATTGCAACAAACACAAAGAATAGTACTGCTATTAGAACTCTAAATTGCACTAAGATAGAATTAGAAACAAATAACACATAAATAATTAACTCGGCACTAAATAAAATATACTACTCTCATTGAAGTTTAATACGCTGTAAATAAACATATTATAATGAACATGAAACCCATATTATTGTTGCTTTAAAATTCCAACCACACTAAAATAGAGAGAGAAACGAAAATAATAATAAGTATTTACGTATCAAACAAAGTTAAAAACAATGCATCATACTCTTACTGAACACATTCACAAGCGGACATTTTGGATTGTCACAAACATGAAGTACAAGCGGCTACTTTGGACTGTCATGAACATAACATAGCTTTTACGCATTCGCAAGAAAATACACACAGTAGTTATACACGCCATAATTAACGCAAAATAATATCAATTTCAGTTCACTAACACTCTATCTATTAAAATAAATTATAAATAATTAACGGATAAATAATAAGCTTAATATTAATAAAAGTCACTACACACTAGAGACATTCGCAAACGGCCATTTTGGAACATGAAGTAGTACATATAATAATTATATAGACTATAATTAACACAAAATAATGTTAATCTCAATTCGATTACGCTTCGTCCACAAAAAATAAGTAATTAATAGATAAATAATAAATTCAATACCAATAAAAGTCATAATATACTAAAGGTATTTGTAAACGGCCATTTTTTAATTAACACGCGCGCGTAGTAACTTTTACGCATTGCAAAATAATTTATATTTTCAATAGACATTTAATGAAGTAACAAAACAAATAGAAGACTGTACCAAGAACGGAATAATAACTAATGTAATACAATACAGCATTATTATATGATAATAAAGATTTAAATTATCAGAATTAGCCATGAGAAACAACATTATACTAATTAACTACATTTTTGGAGGACAAACTAATGATTAGTAATAAATATTAATACGATATGATATATGAGGAAAAGAAACCGGATTATAATTAACTCAACCCATTTATAGTTGAAGAATTAATAGAAAGAATATATGATACCCAAGATCGAAAGTGAAGACGAAACATATAAATTATGCTAACCGTCCTTGTATATATGTACAGAATGGGTGGTGAACTCAACGACTTAAATATGGAAAATCAAGAAAAACCCATACCTATGTCCAATCCAGTGGAAATGGAAGAAATCCAATTCTGTTTTTGTACCCAAATAACACAAGCCGTCTATTGTTTCATCGATTACTACCTTTGTCGAGATTGTTACGACCATTTAGACTCAGTCGAGCGAGATCTCTACGATGACCTGCCAAGACACTTTTTATGCGAAAAAACCGCAAGGATTCGAGTATCGCACTGTAGTACGTGCAACATAAATATAGCCGAACTACGACCCGTTATATACTGCACCCAATGTATAAACGTTTATGTCGAGTTAAATCATTTTGATAAAAGACTTTTAACCGAAGGAGTAATGACTCGGTATGTTGCACACTAAAATAAGCAATAACGTAACCTTCCGTTATGTACAGAGATGGGAAACCCCTTCCGAGGACACGAGGAAAGGGATGGAGCATACCAAAACTTTTCCGAAGAATTATTCGTCAATCACCCTGAATTATACAACGAACTACTCTATCGTTATTGCGTCCGCCTGACTCAACATGCATATTATTCCGTCAATGGATCACTCTGTCAAGATTGCTATTACGATTTAGACCCAGACGATCAAGAATTATATGAAGAATCTAAAAATCATTACTCATGCAAGCGTTCAGGATATATCCAAGCGGCATATTGCGGATTATGCGACATACGTATCGCACAATTGCAGGACGCGATAACGTGCTCCGAATGCATAGAAGAATATCTAGAACTTATGTTAAATTAATTAACTGAACACAAACATATGTACATGTAGTAAATGAATAGAACCATAAGTACAAGAAATAAATTGAGCAATAAATAAAACACACCACATGTATTTTCGCACGTTCGCGGGGAGACGCGATCAGGGAGAAGCGCGCCAACGGGAGTCGTAAATTCCCGTTACGATAGATTAATCGACGCCACGAATCGTACGATCCCTTATTTCTTGTGGGATAATAAGGGTGATTAATAGAAATAACGCTGAGGTTAACAGGTTATTATATCTTTAATTGATCCAGCAACTTCGG
>NW_025219986.1:1450237-1453122 GCF_014825855.1 Bombus pyrosoma | reverse complement strand
CGTACATCACAACGTACTACTATATAACGATATACGTTATAACGTAATACTATATAACGATATACGTTGTAACGTATTACCATATAACGACATACGTTTTAACGTATTACCATATAACGACATACGTTTTAACGTATTACCATATAACGACATACGTTTTAACGTATTACCATATAACGATATACGTTATAGCGTAATACTACATTAGGTTATACGTTATAACGTATTACCATAAAACGATATACGTTATAACGGAATAATAAATAATGTTATACGTTATAACGTAATACTACTGAACGTTGTTCGTTATAACGTACTACTATATAACGATATACGTTATAAAGTAATACTACATAACGTTGTACGTTATAACGTAATACTACATAACGTTATACGATGTAACGTAATAATACATAACGTTGTTCGTTATAACGCATTACCATATAGCGATGTACGTTATAACGTAATAATACATAACGTTATACGTTATAACGAAATACTACTGAACGTTGTTCGTTATAACGTACTACTATATAACGATATACGTTATAAAGTAATACTACATAACGTTGTACATTATAACGAAATACTACATAACGTTATACGATGTAACGTAATACTACATGACGTTATTCGTTATAACGCATTACTATACAACGATATACGCTATAACGTAATAATACATAATGTTATACGTTATAACGTAATACTACATAACATTTCACGTTATAACGTATCTTTCATATAACGATATACGTTATAACGTATTACCATATAACGATGTACGTTATAACGTAATAATACCTAACGTTATACGTTATAACGTAATACTACTGAACGTTGTCCGTTATAACGTACTACTATATAACGATATACGTTATAAAGCAATACTACATAACGTTGTACGTTATAACGTAATACTACATAACGTTATACGATGTATCGTAATACTACATAACGATATACGTTATAACGTATTACCATATAACGATATACGTTATAAGGTAATATTACATAGTGTTATACTTTATAACGTATTGCCATAAAACGGTATACGTTATAACGTAATAATAGATAATGTTATACGTTATAACGAAATACTACTGAATGTTATACATCATATCGTACTACCATATAACGATGTACGTTATAACGTAATAATACCTAACGTTATACGTTATAACGTAATACTACTGAACGTTGTCCGTTATAACGTACTACTATATAACGATATACGTTATAAAGCAATACTACATAACGTTGTACGTTATAACGTAATACTACATAACGTTATACGATGTATCGTAATACTACATAACGTTATACGTTATGACGTATTACCATATAACGATGTACGTTATAGCGTATTACTATATATCGTATTACTGTATAACGTTAAACGTAATAAAGCAATACTATATAACTTAGTACTACATAACGCTATACGTTATAACGTAATACTACATTACGTTATACGATATAACGAAATACTATATAACGTTATACGTTATAACGTATTACCATATAATAACCTTATGTAAATACCATATAAATATAATATACGTTATAACGTATTACTATATATCGTATTATTATATAACGTTATACGTTATAAAGCAATACTATATAACTTAGTACTACATAACGCTATACGTTATAACGTAATACTACATTACGTTATACGATATGACGAAATACTACATAACGTTATACTTTATAACGTATTACCATATAAGGATATAAGTTATAACGCAATACTATATCCCGTTATACGTTATAACGTAATACTGTATAACGTTAAACGTTATGACGCAATACTACATAACGCTATACGTCATAACATAATAATACATAACGTTATATGTTATAACGTATCACTACTGAACGTTACACGTTATAATGTACTACCATATAACGATATACGTTATAACGTATTACTATATAACGATATGCGTTATAACGTAATAATCTGTAAGGTTATACGGTATAACGTATTACCATATAACGAAATACGTTATAACGTAATAATACATAATGTTATACGGTATAACGTAATACTACATAACATTTCACGTTGCAATGTATTACGACAAATCGTTATACGTTATAACGTAGTACTACATAACGTTATACGTTATAAAGTCCTACTACTGAACGTTTTTCGTTCTAACGTATTACTCTATAACGATATACGTTATAAACAAATACTACATAACGTCGTACGTTATAACGTAATACTACATAATGTTATACGATGTAACGTAATACTACGTAACGTTATTCGTTATAACGCATTACTATATAACGACATACGTTATAACGTAATAATACATAATGTTATACGTTATAACGTAATACTACATAACATTTCACGTTATAACGTATCATTCATATAACGATATACGTTATAACGTATTACCATATAGCGATGTACGTTATAACGTAATGCTGTATAACGTTATACGTTGTAACGTATTACTATATAACGATGTACGTTATAACGTAATGCTGTATAACGTTATACGTTGTAACGTATTACTATATAACGATATACGTTATAACGTAATACTATATAACGTTATGCGTCGTAACGTATTACTATATAACTATATACGTTATAACATAATAGGATATAAAGTTATACGTTGTAACGAAGTACTACTGAACGTTATTCGTTATAACGTACTACCATATAACGATATACGTTATAACGTAATACTATATAACGATATACGTTGTAACGTATTACCATATAACGACATACGTTTTAACGTGTTACCATATAACGACATACGCTTTAACGTATTACCATATAACGACATACGTTTTAACGTATTACCATATAGCGACATACGTTTTAACGTATTACCATATAACGATATACG
>NW_025219986.1:1443974-1449737 GCF_014825855.1 Bombus pyrosoma | reverse complement strand
GTTATAACGTAATACTACTGAACGTTGTTCGTTATAACATACTACTATATAACGATATACGTTATAACGTAATAATACATAATGTTATACATTTTAATGAAATACTACATAACGTTGTACGATGTAACGTAATACTACATAACGTTGTTCGTTATAACGTATTACTATATAACGATATACGTTATAAAGTAATACTACATAACGTTATTCGTTATAACGCATTACTGTATAAAGATATACGTTATAACGTAATAATACATAATGTTATACGTTATAACGTAATTCTACATAACATTTCACGTTATAACGTATCTTTCATATAACGATATACGTTATAACGTATTACTATATAGCGATGTACGTTATGACGTAATAATACATAACGTTATACGTTATAACGTAATACTACTGAACGTTGTTCGTTATAACGTACTACTATATAACGATATACGTCGTAACGTAATAATACATAATGTTATACATTTTAATGAAATACTACATAACGTTGTACGATGTAACGTAATGCTATATAACGTTATACGTTGTAACCCATTACTATATAACGATATACGTTATAACGTAATACTATATAACGTTATACCTTATAATGAAATACTACATAACATTATACGATGTAACGTAATACTACATAACATTTCACGTTATGACGTATCTTTCATATAACAATACACGTTATAACGTATTACCATATAACGATGTACGTTATAACGTAATAATACATAACGTTATACGTTATAAAGCAATACTACTGAACGGTGTTCGTTATAACGTTATAATACATAATGATATACGTTATAACGACATACTACAGAACGTTATACATCATAACGTATTACCATATAACGATGTACAGTATACCGTAATAATACATAACGTTATACGTTATAACGTAATACTACATTACGTTATACGATATAAAGAAATACTACATAACGTTGTTCGTTATAACGTATTACTATATAACTATATACGTTATAACATAATAGTATATAAAGTTATACGTTGAAACGAAGTACTACTGAACGTTATGCGTTATAACGTACTACCATATAACGATATACGTTATAACGTTATATTACATAACGATATACGTTATAACGAATTACCATAAAACGATATACGTTATAACGTAATAATACATAATGTTATACGTTATAACGAAATACTATTGAACGTTATACATCATAACGTACTACTATATAACGATACTCGTTGTAACGAACTACTACTGAACGTTATACGTTATAACGTACTACCATATTACGATATACGTTATAGCGTATTAACATAAAACGATATACGTTATATCGTATTAGCATATAACGATATACATTATAACGTAATATTACATAATGTTATACGTTATAACGTATTACCATAAAACCATATACGATATAACGTAATAATACATAATGTTATACGTTATAACGTAATACTACTGAACGATATACGTTATAACGTAATACTATGTAACGTTAAACGTTATGACGCAATACTACATAACGCTATACGTTATAACATAATAATACATAACGTTATATGTTATAACGTATCACTACTGAACGTTACACGTTATAATGTACTACCATATAATGATATACGTTATAACGTATTACCATATAACGATATGCGTTATAACGTAATAATGTATAAGGTTATACGGTATAACGTATTACCATATAACGATATACGCTATAACGTAATACTACATAACGTTATACGTTATAACGTCATACTACTGAACGTTTTTCGTTATAACGTAATACTATATAACGATATACGTTATAAAGTAATACTACATAACGTTGTACGTTATAACGAAATACTACATAACGTTATACGATGTAACGTAATACTACATAACGTTATTCGTTATAACGCATTACTATACAACGATATACGTTATAACGTAATTATACATAATGTTATACGTTATAACGTAATACTACATAACATTTCACGTTATGACGTATCTTTCATATAACGATATACGTTATAACGTATTACCATATAACGATGTACGTTATAACGTAATAATACATAACGTTATACGTTATATCGTAATACTACTGAACGTTGTTCGTTATAACGTACTACTATATAACGATATACGTTATAAAGTAATACTACATAACGTTGTACGTTATAACGCATTACTACATAACGCTACACGTTATAACATAATAATGCATAACGTTATATGTTATAACGTATCACTACTGAACGTTACACGTTATAATGTACTACCATATAACGATATACGTTATAACGTATTACCATATAACGATATGCGATATAACGTAATAATGTATAAGGTTATACGGTATAACGTATTACCATATAACGATATACGTTATAACGTAATACTACATAACGTTGTACGTTATAACGTAATACTACACAACGTCATACGATGTAACGTAATACTACATAACGTTATTCGTTATAGCGCATTACTATATAACGATATACGTAATAACGTAATAATACATAATATTATACGTTATAACGTAATACTACATAACATTTCACGTTATAACGTACCTTTCATATAACGATATAAGATATAACGTATTACCATATAGCGATGTACGTTATAACGTAATAATACATAACGTTATACGTTATAACGAAATACTACTGAACGCTGTTCGTTATAACGTACTACTATATAACGATATACGTTATAAGGTAATACTACATAACGTTGTACGTTATAACGAAATACTACTTAACGTTATACGATGTAACGTAATACTACATAACGTTATTCGTTATAACGCATTACTATACAACGATATACGCTATAACGTAATAATACGTAATGTTATACGTTATAACGTAATACTATATAACATTTCACGTTATAACGTATCTTTCATATAACGATATACGTTATAACGTATTACCATATAACGATATACGTTATAAGGTAATATTACATTGTTTTATACGTTATAACGTATAGCCATAAAACGGTATACGTTATAACGTAATAATAAATAATGTTATACGTTATAACGAAATACTACTGAGCGTTATACATCATAACGTACTGAGTATATAACGATATACGTTGTAGCTATACTACTAGTAGTAGCTAACTACTACTGAACGTTATACGTTATAACGTACTACCATATTACGATATGCGTTATAACGTATTACCATGAAACGATATACATTATATCGTATTAGCATATGACGATATACATTATAACGTAATATTACATAATGTTATACGTTATAACGAAATACTACTGAACGTTATACATCATAACGTACTACTATATAACGATGTACGTTGTAACGAACTACTACTGAACGTTATACGTTATAACGTATTACCATATAACGATATACGTTATAACGTATTACTATATATCGTATTACTATATAACGTTATACGTTATAAAGCAATGCTATATAACTTAGTACTACATAACGACATACGTTATAACGTAATAATACATAATGCTATACGTTATAACGTAATACTACATAACATTTCGCGTTATAACGTATCTTTCACATAACGATATAAGATATAACGTATTACCATATAGCGATGTACGTTATAACGTAATAATACATAACGTTATACGTTATAACGAAATACTACTGAACGTTGTTCGTTATAACGTACTACTATATAACGATATACGTTATAAAGTAATACTACATAACATTGTACGTTATAACGTAATACTACATAACAATTCACGTTATAACGTATCTTTCATATAACGATATACATTATAACGTATTACCATATAGCGATGTACGTTATAACGTAATACTACATAACGTTATACGAAATAACGTAATACTACTGAACGTTGTTTGTTATAACGTACTACTATATAACGATATACGTTATAACGTAATAATACATAATGTTATACATTTTAGTGAATATACTACATAACGTTATACGATGTAACGTAATGCTACATAACGTTGCTCGTTATAACGTATTACTATATAACGATATACGTTATAACGTAATGCTATATAACGTTATACGTTCTAACGTTTTACTATATATCGATATATGTTATAACGTAATATTACATAAGGATATACGTTATAACGTTATACTACATAACGTTATACGATGTAACGTAATACTACATAACGTTATTCGTTATAACGCATTACTATATAACGATATACGTTATAACGTAATAATACATAATGTTATACGTTATAACGTAATACTACATAACATTTCATGTTATAACGTATCTTTCATATAACGATATACGTTATAACGTATTACCATATAACTATGTACGTTATAAGGTAATACTACTGAACGTTGTTCGATATAACGTACTACTATATAACGACATACGTTATAAAGTAATACTACATAACATTGTACGTTATAACGTAATACTACATAATGTTATACGATGTAACGTAATACTACATAACGTTATTCGTTATAACGCATTACTATACAACGATATACGTTATAACGTAATACTACATAACATTATACGATGTAACGTAATACTACATAACATTTCACGTTATGACGTATCTTTCATTTAACAATATACGTTATAACGTATTACCATATAACGATGTACGTTATAACGTAGTAATACATAACGTTATACGTTATAACGTAATACTACTGAACGTTGTTCGTTATAACGTATTACTATATAACGATATACGTTATAACGTAATGCTATATAACGTTATACGTTGTAACGTATTACTATATAACGATATACGTTGTAACGTATTACCACATAACGACATACGTTTTAACGTATTACCATATAACGATATACGTTATAAGGTAATATTACATAGTGTTGTACGTTATAACGTATTGCCATAAAACGGTATACGTTATAACGTAATAATAGATAATGTTATACGTTATAACGAAATACTACTGAGCGTTATACATCATAACGTACTGAGTATATAACGATATACGTTGTAACGAACTACTACTGAACGTTATACGTTATAACGTACTACCATATAACGATATGCGTTATAGCGTATTACTATATATCGTATTACTATATAACGTTATACGTTATAAAGCAATACTATATAACTTAGTACTACATAACGCTATACGCTATAACGTAATACTACATTACGTTATACCATATAACGAAATACTACATAACGTTATACGTTATAACGTATTACCATATAATAACCTTATGTAAATACCATATAAATATAATATACGTTATAACGGATTACTATATATCGTATTACTATGTAACGTTATACGTTATAACGTAATGCTACATAACGTTATACGTTATAACGTAATACTACTGAACGTTATACGATATAACGAAATAATACATAACGTTATACGTTATGACGCAATACTACATAACGCTATACGTTATAACATAATAATACATAACGTTATATGTTATAACGTATCACTACTGAACGTTACACGTTATAATGTACTACCATATAACGATATACGTTATAACGTAATACCATATAACGATATGCGTTATAACGTAATAATGTATAAGGTTATACGGTATAACGTATTACCATATAACGATATACGTTATAACGTAATAATACATAATGTTATACGGTATAACGTAATACTACATAACATTTCACGTTACAATGTATTACGACAAATCGTTATACGTTATAACGTAATACTACATAACGTTATACGTTATAACGTCATACTACTGTACGTTTTTCGTTATAACGTATTACTCTATA
>NW_025219986.1:1440131-1443474 GCF_014825855.1 Bombus pyrosoma | reverse complement strand
TTATAACGTACTACTATATAACGATATACGTTATAAAGTAATACTACATAACGTTGTACCTTATAACGTAATACTACATAACGTTATACGATGTAGCGTAATACTACATAACGTTATTCGTTATAACGCATTACTATATAACGATATACGTTATAACATAATAACAAATAACGTTGTACGTTATAACGTAATACTACATAATGTTATACGATGTAACGTAATACTACATAACGTTATTCGTTATAACGCATTACTATACAACGATATACGTTATAACGTAATAATACATAATGTTATACGTTATAACGTAATACTACATAACATTCCACGTTATAACGTATCTTTCATTTAACGATATAAGTTATAACGTATTACCATATAACGATGTACGTTATAACGTATTAATACATAACGTTATACGTTATAACGTAATACTGCTGAACGTTGTTCGTTATAACGTATTACCATATAACGATGTACGTTATAACGTAATAATACATAACGTTATACGTTATAACGTAATACTACTGAACGTTGTTCGTTATAACGTATTACTATATAACGATATACGTTACAACGTAATAATACATAATGTTATACATTTTAATGAAATACTACATAACGTTATACGATGTAACGTAATACTACATAACGTTGTTCGTTATAACGTATTACTATATAACGATATACGTTATAACGTAATGCTATATAACGTTATGCGTTGTAACGTATTACTATATAACTATATACGTTATAACATAGTAGTATATAAAGTTATAGGTTGTAACGAAGTACTACTGAACGTTATACGTTATAACGTACTACCATATAACGATATACGTTATAACGTAATATTACATAAGGTTATACGTTATAACGTATTACCATAAAACGATATACGTTATAACGTAATAATAAATAATGTTATACGTTATAACGAAATACTACTGATCGTCGTACATCATAACGTACTACTATATAACAATATACGTTATAACGTAATACTATATAACGATATACGTTGTAACGTATTACCATATAATGGCATACGTTTTAACGTATTACCATATAACGACATACGTTTTAGCGTATTACCATATAACGACATACGTTTTAACGTATTACCATATAACGATATACGTTATAACGTAATATTACATAAGGTTATACGCTATAACGTATTACCATAAAACGATATACGTTATAACGTAATAATAAATAATCTTATACGTTATAACGAAATACTACTGAACGTTATACATCATAACGTACTACTATATAACGACGTACGTTGCAACGAACTACTACTGTACGTTATACGTTATAACGTAATACTACCGAACGTTGTACGTTATAATGTACAACTATATAACGATATACGTTATAAAGTAATACTACATAACGTTGTACGTTACACCGTAATACTACATAACGTTTTACGATGTAACGTAATACTACATAACGTTATTCGTTATAACGCATTACTATATAACGATATACGTTATAACGTAATAATACATAATGTTATACGTTATAACGTAATACTATATAACAATATACGTTATAACGCAATACTATATAACGTTATGCGTTGTAACGTATTACTATATAACTATATGCGTTATAACGTAATACTATATAACGATATACGTTGTAACGTATTACCATATAACGACATACGTTTTAACGTATTACCATATAACGATATACAGTATAACGTAATATTACATAAGGTTATCCGTTATAAAGTATTACCATAAAACGATATACGTTATAACGTAATAATACATAATGTTATACGTTATAACGTAATACTACTGAACGTTATACGTTGTAACGTACTGCCATATGACGATATACGTTATAACGTATTACCATATAACGATATACGTTATAACATAATAATACGTAATGTTGTTCGTTATAATAAAATACTACATAACGTTATTCGTTATAACGTATTACCATATAACGATATACCTTATAACGTAATAATACATAATATGATACGATATAACGAAATGCTACTGAACGTTATACGTTGTAACGTACTGCCATATGACGATATACGTTATAACGTATTACCATATAACGATATACGTTATAATGTAATAATACGTAATGTTATTCGTTATAACGAAATACTACATAACGTTATTCGTTATAACGTATTACTATATAACGATGTACGTTATAACGTAATTGTACATAACGTTATACGTTATAACGTAATACTACTGGACGTTATACGTTATAACGTACTACCATATAACGATATACGTTATAACGTATTACCATATAACGATATAAGTTATTTCGTATTAATACATAACGATATACGTTATAACGTATTAAAATATAACGATATTCATTATAACGTAATACTACATAACGTTATTCGTTATAACGTATTACCATATAATGATATACGTTATAACGTAATAATACGTAATGTTATTCGTTATAACGAAATACTACATAACGTTATACGTTATAACGTACTACCATATAACGATATACGTTATAACGTAATATTACATAAGGTTATACGTTATGACGTATTACCATAAAACGATATACGTTATAACGTAATAATACATAATGTTATACGTTATAACGAAATACTGCTGAACGTTATACATCATAACGTACTACCATATAACGATATACGTAATAACGTATTTCTACTGATCGTTACACGTTATATCGTACTACCATATAACGATATACGTTATAACGTATTACCATATAACGATGTACGTTATTTCGCATTAATACATAACGTTATATGTTATAACGTATTAATACATAATGTTATACGTTATAACGTATTACCATATAACGATATAAGTTATAACGTAATACGATATAACGTTTTACATTATTACGTAATACTACATGACGTTATACGTTATAACGTAATACTACTGATCGTTATACGTTATAACGTACTACCATATAACGATATAAGTTATAACGTAATACGATATAACGTTTTACATTATAACGTAATACTACATGACGTTATACGTTATAACGCAATACTACTGATCGTTATTCGTTATAAAGTACTACCATATAACGATATACGTTATAACGTATTAAAATATAACGATATTCATTACAACGTAATATTACATAAGGTTATACGTTATAACGTATTACCATATAACGATATACCTTATAACGTAATAATACATAATATGATACGATATAACGAAATGCTACTGAACGTTATACGTTGTAACGTACTGCCATATGACGATATACGTTATAACGTATTACCATATAACGATATACGTTATAACGTAATAATACGTAATGTTATTCGTTATAACGAAAT
>NW_025219986.1:1438291-1439631 GCF_014825855.1 Bombus pyrosoma | reverse complement strand
TTATACGTTATAACGTAACACTACATAACGTTATACGTTATAACGTATTGCTATGTAACGTTATACGTCATAACGTATTACCATATAGCGTTATACGTTATAACGTAATGCTATATAACGTTATACGTTATATCCTAATGCTACATAACGTTACACAATACCGTAATACTACATAACGATATATGTCATAACGTATTACCATATAACGTTATACGTTATAACGCAATACTGCATAACGTTATACGATATAGCGTAATGCTACATAACGTTATACGTTATTCCGCAATGCTACATAACGTTATACGTTACGTCGTAATACTACATAACGTTATACGTTATAACGTATTACCATATATCGTTATACGTTATAACGTAACACTACATATCGTTATACGTTATAACGTAATGCTACATTACGTTATACGTTATAAGGTAATGTTACATAACGTTGGACGTTATATCCTAATGCTACATAACGTTACACAATACCGTAATACTACATAACGATATATGTCATAACGTATTACCATAAAACGTTATACGTTATAACGTAATGCTACATAACGTTACACGTTATACCGTAATACTACATAACGCTATACGTCATAACGTATTACCATATAACGTTATACGTTATAACGTAATGCTATATAACGTTACTCGTTATATCTTAATACTACATAACGATACATGTCATAACGTATTAACATGTAACGTTATACGTTATAAGGTATTACCATATATCGTTGTACGTTATATCGTAATGCTACATATCGTTATACGTTATTCCGCAATGCTACATAACGTTATACGTTATTCCGCAATGCTACATAACGTTATACGTTACGTCGTAATACTACATAACGTTATACGTTATAACGTATTACCATATATCGTTATACGTTATAACGTAACACTACATATCGTTATACGTTATAACGCAATGCTACATTACGTTATACGTTATAACGTAATGCTATATAGCGTTATACGTTACATCGCAATACTACATTACGTTATACGATATAACGTATTACCATATATCGTTATATGTTGTAACGTAACACTACATATATTTATACGTTATAACGTAATGCTACATTACGTTATACGTTATAAGGTAATGTTACATAACGTTGGACGTTATACCGTAATGCTACATAACGTTACTCGTTATATCTTAATACTGCATAACGATATATGTCATAACGTATTACCATATAACGTTATACGTTATATCGTAATGCTACATATCGTTGTGCGTTATATCGTAATGCTGCATATCGTTACACGTTATATCTTAATACTACATAACGATATACGTTACATCGTAATACTAC
>NW_025219986.1:1436775-1437791 GCF_014825855.1 Bombus pyrosoma | reverse complement strand
CGTATAACGTTATATGGCAATACGTTATAACGTATAACCATATGTAGCATTACGTTATGACGTATAACGTTGTGTAGTATTACGTTATAACGTATAACGTTATGTATAATTACGTTAGAGCGTATAACATTATGTAGCATTACGATATAACGTATAACGATATGTAGCATTACGTTATAGCGTATAACGTTACGTAGCTTTACGATATAACGTATGACGTTATGTGGTATTACGATATAGCGTATAACGTTATGTAGCATTACGATATAACGTATAACGTTATGGAGCTTTACGAGATAACGTATAACGTTATGTAGCATTACGTTATAACGTATAACATTATATGGTAATACGTTATAACGAATAGCGTTATGTAGCATTACGATATAACGTATAACGTTATGTAGCATTAGGTTATAACGTATACCGTTATGTAGCATTACGTTATAACGTATAACGCTATGTAGTATTACGTTATAACGTATAACGTTATGCAGCATTACGACATAACGTATAACGTTATGTAGCATTACGTTATAGCGTATAACGTTATGTAGTATAACGTTATAACGTATAACGTTATGTAGCTTTCCGTTATAACGTATAACGTTATGTAGCATTAGGTTATAACGTATACCGTGATGTAGCATTAAGTTATAACGTATGACATTATATGGTAATACGTTATAACGAATAACGTTATGTAGCATTACGTTATAACGTATATCGTTATGTAGCTTTCCGTTATAACGTATAACGTTATGTAGCATTAGGTTATAACGTATACCGTTATGTAGCATTACGTTATAACGCGTAACGCTATGTAGTATTACGTTATAACGTATAACGTTATGCAGCATTACGACATAACGTATAACGTTATGTAGCATTACGTTATAGCGTATAACGTTATGTAGTATAACGTTATAACGTATAACGTTATGTAGCATTACGTTATAACGTATAACGTTATGTAGAATTACGTTAGAGCGTATAACGTTATGTAGCATTACGAT
>NW_025219986.1:1434959-1436275 GCF_014825855.1 Bombus pyrosoma | reverse complement strand
AGCCCAAATCGGATGTCGTTCTCTGTATTTGGTAGCATATGGAAAGCATAAAGCGCATCAAATTAGCGACATATCACGAGCAGCGGCTGAGATAACTTGAACTGAACATTCAAGCTTGAATGTGCAAAACTGGCAATCCGCTGGGCTTAAACCATACCAAAGTTGACGTAGCGGAAGCCGGATGTCGTTCCACGTATTTTGCAGCGTATGTGGAGTATAACGCGCACAGATTTGTAGACATACCTCGAATAGCAGTGGAGATACGTTCAATTGAATGTTGAAGCATGCATATGCAAAACAGCAACTAGGCTGGTCTGGACCTAGACCAGACTTGACGTAGCCAAAACCGAAAGTCGTGCACTCTATTTGGTAGCTGATGTGGAGTATAACGCGCATCGAATTATCCACATATCACCAGTATCAGCAGAGATACCTTCAATGCAATAGTCAAGCCTGAATAAGCAGAGCAGTAATTACATTGAATTTGAGCCGAATCGGATTTGACACAGCGTAAAGAGCAGGTTCGGCGCTGTATTTGCAGTAAATGTGAAGTACAACGCGCATCGGATTATCGACATGTCACCAATATCAGCGGGGATATGTTGAGATGTATATTGAAGACCGAATGTGCAAAACTGCAAATACGCTGGGTTTGGCACTGCCCAGAGTTGACGTAGCTCAAACCTGATGTTGTGCTCTATATTTCGCAGCATATGTGGTGTACAACGTGCATTCAATTATCGACATATCACACAGTAGCAGCGGAGATACGTTCAGATGAATATACAAGCTTGAATATACAAAACTACAAATACGGTGGGTTTGGCAATGCCCTGAGTTGATATAGCTCAAATCGGATGTTGTGCTCTGTATTTCACAGCACATGTGGTGTATAACGCCCATCGAATTATCGGCATATCACCAATAGCGGCTGAGATACCTTGAATTGCATATTCAAACTTGAATATGCAAAACTGGAACTATGCTGGTCTTGACCTAGATCAGAATTAACAGAGTGCAAACCGGATGTTGTGCTCTGTATTTGCAGCATATGTGGAGCATAAGGCGCATTCTGACGCCGACAGATGACCAATAGCAGCTGATGAACAGTCATTTAAATATTGAAGTCTGAATATGCAAAAGTACAAATACGCCGGATTTGACCTAGACCAGGCCTGACCCAGCGCAACCCGGATACCGTGCTCTATATTGGCAGCATTTGTGAAGTATCACGCGCATCGATATGCCGAGATATAACCAATAACAGCTGAGAAACGTCCAATTCAATATTCATGCTTAAACATGCAAAACTGAAA
>NW_025219986.1:1431350-1434459 GCF_014825855.1 Bombus pyrosoma | reverse complement strand
TGATATGTCGACAATTCGACGCCCTTTACACTACACATTTGCTGCCAAATACAGAGCACAACCATCGGTTTGCGCCACGTCGTCTCTGGTCTAGGTGAAGTCCAGCGTATTTCCAGCGTCGCATACTCCAGATTGAATAGTCAATTCAAGGTATCTCCGCCGCTATTGGTGATATGTCGGCTAATTCGTTGCGCGTTATGCACCACATACCCCGTCAAATTGAGGGCATGACATCCTCTCAGATGCTACTCGAGATATGTCTACAATTCTGTGCGTGTTATACTCCACATATGCTGCCAAATACAGAGCACGACATCCGATTTGGGCTATGTCAACTCTGGTCTAGGTTAAGACCCGCGTATTTTCAGTTTTACACATTTAAGTATGAATATTGATATGATCGTATCTCCGCTGCTATTGGTGGTTCGTCGATAATTCGATTCGCGTTATACACCACATATGCTGCCAAATATAGAGCACGACATCCAGTTTGTGCTACATCAACTCTGGGCAATGCCAAACCCAGCGTGTTTCCAGTTTTGCACATTCGGTCTTCAATATTCATCTGAACGTATCCCCGGTGATATTGGTGATTTGTCGATAATTCGATACGCGTTGTACTTTACATTTGCTACAAATACAGCGCTCAACCTGCTCTTTAAGCTGTGTCAACTCCGATTCGGGACAAATCCAACGTAATTACAGTTCTGCTTATTCACTCTTGACTATTCCATTGAAGGTATCTCTGCTGATACTGGTGATATGTGGGAAATTCGATGCGCTTTATGCTCCAGCTATGGTGCGAAATACGTAGAACGACATCCGGTTTGGGTTATGTTAACTCTGTTCTATGTCTAGACCAGCGTTGTTCCAGTATTACATATTCAAGCATGAATATTCATCTGAGATCTCATCTGAGCCTTATCCGAGATATGCCTTCAAGCCTGTGCGCGTTGTATTCCATATATGCTGCGAAATATGTAGTACGACATCCGGTTTGCGCTATGTCAAGTCTGATCTAGGTCGAATCCTGTGTATTTGCATTTTAGTATATTCAGACTGCAACATTCAATAAGACGTATCTCAGCTGCTAATCGTCATATGGCGGCATTTCAATGCGCGTTATAGGCCACATTTGCCGCCAAATACAGACCACGACATCCGGTCTGCGCCATGACAACTTTGGTCTAGGTTAAATTCTGTAATTACTGTTCTGCTTATTCAGGCTTGCCTATTCTGTTGAAAGTATGTCTGCTGATACTGATGATATGCGGATAATTCGATGCTCTTTATACTCCCCATCTGATGCGAAACACGTGGAGCGACATCCGGTTTGCACGTTGTCAAATCTGACCACTGCGAAAACCAGCGAATTTGCAGTTTTGCACATTCGGTCTTCAATATTCATCTGAAGGTACCTCCGCTACTATTGGTGGTATGTCGACAATTCAATGCGCGTTATAAACCACATATGCTGCCAAATAGAGCACGACATTCGGCTTGCGCTACGTTTAACCTGGGCACTGCGAAATACAGCGTAGTTGCAGCGTTACAATTTCAGGCTTATATATTCAATTCAACGTATCTGCGCTGCTATTGTTGATATGATGATAATTCGATGCGATTTACACTGCCGACATGGTGCGAAATACGTGGAACGACATTCTGTTAGCACTCTGCCAAATCTGACCACTGCCAAATCCTGCGTATTTGCAGTATTGCACATTCGGGCTTCAATATTCATCTGAACGTATCTCCGCTGCTATTGGCGATATGTTGATAATTTGCCGCTATTTACACTCCCGACTTGCTGCCAAATACGTGGAATGACATCCTGTTTTCGCTACGTCAACTCGGTCCTACGTCAAGACCAGCGTATTTCCAGTTTTGCATATTCAAGCATGAATATTCATCTGAACGTATCTCCGCTGCTATTGGTGACATGTCGATAATTCGGTGCTCGTTATATTCCACGTATGCTCCAAATAGGGCACACGACATTCGGATTTCGCTACGTCAAGTCTGGTCTAGGTCAAGACCAGCGTAGTTCCAGTTCTGCATGTTAAAGCCTGAATATTCATCTGAACATATCTCTGCTGATACTGGTGATATGTCGATAATTCGATGCGCGTTATACTCCACATATACTACCAAATACAGAGCACGACATCCGGTTTGCGCTACGTCTACTCTGGTCTAGGTCAAATCCAGCGTATTTGCAGTGTTGCACATTCTGCCCCAAATATTCAAATCGAGGAATCTCCGCATCTATTGAAGACATATCGACAATTCGATGCGCCTTATACATCACATTTGCTGCAAAGTGCAGCGCACATCCTCTTGCTTACGCTGTGAAAACTCTGGTCCTGGACAAATCCAATATAATTACATTTAAGCATATTCAAGATTTAATATTCAATTGAACGTATTACCGCTGCTATTTTAGATTTTCCGACATATCGATGTGCCATATACTCCACATTTGCTTCCAAATACAGAGCACGATATCCGGTTTGCACTATGTTAACTCTGGTCTAGGTCAAATCCTGCGTATTTGTACTTCTCATATTCAGAATGCAACATTCAAGTGAGCGTTCCTGAGCTGCTATTGGTCATCTGTAGGCATTAGAACGCGCGTTATACTCCACATATGCTGCCAATAAAGAGCACGACATTCGGTTTGCGCTACGTCAACCCTGGTATGGTTTATGACCAGCGTATTCCCAGTTTTGCATATTCAAGCTTGAATATTCATTTGCATGTATCTCCGCCGCTTTTTGTGATATGTCGATAATTCGACGCGCGTTATACACCTCATATGCTGCAAATACGGAGCACGGTATCCGGTTTGCGCTACGTCAACTGTGGTATGGTTTAAGACCAGCGGATTACCAGTTTTGCATATTGAAACTTGAATATTCATCTGGACGTACCTCCGCTACTATTGGTGATATGTCGACAATACAATGCGCATTATAGGCCACATTTGCGGCCAAATACAGAGCACGACATCCGGTCTGCGCCATGACAACTTTGGTCGAGGTGAAATCCAGAGTATTTGCAGTTTTGCATATTCATGCTACAATGTTCACTTGATCATGTATCCAGT
>NW_025219986.1:1429402-1430850 GCF_014825855.1 Bombus pyrosoma | reverse complement strand
CATATAACGTTATATGTTACTACGATATAGCGTATAACGTTATGCGGTATTACGATATAACATATAACGTTGTATAGTACAACGTTACGACGTATAACGTTGTATAGTATTACGTTATGACGTATAACGTTGTGTAGTATTACGATATAACATATAACGTTATATGTTACTACGATATGACGTATAACGTTCTGTAGTATGATGATATAACGTATAACGTTATATAGTAATACGTTATGACGTATAACGTTGTATAGTATTACGTTATGACGTATAACGTTGTGCAGTATTATGATATAACGTATAACGTTATATGCTATTACGATATAACATATAACGTTATATAGTACTACGTTATGACGTACAACGTTCTGTAGTATGATGATATAACGTATAACGTTATATAGTACTACGTTATGACGTATAACGTTGTATAGTATTACGTTATGACGTATATCGTTGTGCAGTATTATGATATAACGTATAACGTTATATGCTATTACGATATAGCGTATAACGTTGTACGGTATTACGATATAACGTATAACGTTGTATAGTGCTACGTTATGACGTATAACGATATATAGTATTACCCTATAACGTATAACGACATATAGTACTACGTCATGACGTAGAACGATGTGTAGTATTATGATATAACGTATAACGTTACATGGTATGACGTTATAACGTATAACCTTATGCAGTATTACGATATACCCTATAACGTTATATAGTATTACGTTATGACTTATAACGTTATCTATACTACGTTATGGCGTATAACGTTCTGTAGTACGATGATATAACGTATAACGTTATATAGTAATACGTTAAAACGTATAACGTTGTATAGTATTACGATATAGTGTATAACATTATATGGTATTACGATATAACATATAACGTTATGTGTTACTACGATATAGCGTATAACGTTATGCGGTATTACGATATAACATATAACGTTGTATAGTACTACGTTATGACGTATAACGTTCTGTAGTATGGTGATATAACGTATAACGTTATATGCTATTACGATATAGCGTATAACTTTATACGGTATTACGATATAACATATAACGTTATATAGTACTACGTTATGACGTATAACCTTCTGTAGTATGAAGATATAACGTATAAGGTTATATAGTAATACGTTAAAACGTATAACGTTGTATAGTATTACCATATAGGGTATAACATTATATGGTATTACGATATAACATATAACGTTATATAGTACTACGCTATGATGTACAACGTTGTATAGTAGTACGTTATGACGTGTAACGTTTTATAGTATTATGATATAACGTATAACGTTATATGGTATTACGATATAACGTTTAAAGTTATATGGTATCACGACATAACATATAACGTTGTATAGTACTACGTTATGACGTATAACGTTATATAGTATTACGTTCTAACGCATAACG
>NW_025219986.1:1427663-1428902 GCF_014825855.1 Bombus pyrosoma | reverse complement strand
ATAATGTCATACCACGTAACGTTCTACGTTATATCACAATACTACACATCGTTTTACGTCATAACGTAGTACTATATGTCGTTATACATTATAACGTTATACTATGTATCGTTATACGTTACAACGTAATACTATACAATGTTATACGTCATAACGTAGTACTATATAACGTTATATGTTTTATCGTAATACCGTATAAGGTTATACGCTATATCGTAATAGCATATTAAGTTATACGTTATATCATCGTACTACAGAACGTTATACGTCATAACGTAGTATATATAACGTTATAAGTCATAACGTAATACTATATAACGTTATACGTTATATCATCATACTACAGAACGTTAAACACCATAACGTAGTAACATATAACGTTATATGTTATATCGTAATACTACACAACGTTATACGTCTTAGCGTATTACCATATAACGTTATACGTTATATCATCATACTACAGAACGTTATACGTCATAACGTAGTACTATATAACGTTATATGTTATATCGCAATACCATATAACGTTATACGTTACAACGTAATACTATACAATGTTATACGTCATGACGTAGTACTATATAACGTTATATGTTTTATCGTAATACCGTATAACGTTATACGCTATATCGTAATAGCATATAAAGTTATACGTTATATCATCGTACTACAGAACGTTATACGTCATAACGTAGTATATATAACGTTATAAGACATAACGTAATACTATATAACGTTATACGTTTTATCGTAATACCATATAACGTTATACGCTATATCGTAATACTATACAACGTTATACGTCATAACGTATTACTATATAACGTTATACGTTATATCATCATACTACAGAACGTTAAACGTCATAACGTAATACTATATAACGTTATATGTTATATCGTAATACCGTATAACGTTATACGATATATCGTAATAGCATATAACGTTATATGTTATATCGTAATACCATATAATGTTATACACTATATCGTACTACTATACAACGTTATACGTCATAACGTATTACTATATAACGTTATACGCCATATCATCATACTACAGAACGTTATACGTCATAACGTAGGACTATATAACGTTATATGTTATATCGTAATACCGTATAACGTTATACGCTATATCGTAATAGCATATAACGTTATACGTTATATCATCATACTACAGAACGTTATACGTCATAACGTAATACTATACAACGTCATACGTTATAACGTAATA
>NW_025219986.1:1422339-1427163 GCF_014825855.1 Bombus pyrosoma | reverse complement strand
AACGTTATACGTCATAACGTAGTACTATATAACGTTATATGTTACATCGTAATACCATATAACGTTATATGTCATAACGTAGAACTATATAACGTGATAAGTCATAACGTATTACTGTATAACGTTATACGTTATATCGTAGTACTCTATAAGGTAATACGTTATAACGTAATACCATGAAACGTTATACGTTATATGATAATACTACACATCGTCATACGACATAACGTAATACTATAGAACGTTATACGTCATAACGTAGTACTGTATAACGTTATATGTTATATCGTAATACCGCATAACGTTATACGCTATATCGTAATACCATATAACGTTATACGCTATGACGTAATACCATACAACGATACACGTTATATCTAAATACTACACAACGTTTTACGCCACAACGTATTACTATATGACGTTATACGTTATAACGTAATACTATATATCGTTATACGTTACAACGTAATACTATTTAACTATATACGTCATAACGTAGTACAATATAACAATATATGATATACTGTAAAGCCATACAACGTTATACGTGATATCGTAATACTATCTAACGTTATACGTGATAACGTAGTACTATATATCGTTATACGTTACAACGTAATACTATATACCGTTTTACGTTGCAACGTAATACTATATAACGTTATACGTCAAAACGTAGTGCTATATAACGTTATATGTTATATCGTAATACCATATAACGTTATACGTCATGACGTAGAAATATATAACGTTATAATTCACAACGTATTACTATATAACAATATACGTTATATCGTAGTACTGCATAAGGTTATACGCTATAACGTAATACCATGAAACGTTATACGTTATATCGTAATACTACACATCGTTATACGTCATAAAGTAATACTATACAACGTTATACGACATAACGTAGTACTGTATGACGTTATATGTTATATCGTAATACCGTATAACGTTATTCGCTATATCGTAATAGCATATAACGTTATACGTTATATCATAATACTGCACAACGTTATACGTCGTAACGTAATACTATACAACGTTATACGTCATAACGTAGTACTATATTACGTTATACGTTATATCGTAGTACTGCATAAGGTTATACGTTATAACGTCATACCATGTAATGTTATGCGTTATATCAAAATACTACACATCGTTTTACGTCATAACGTAGTACTGTATGTCGTTATACGTTATAACGTAATACTATATATCGATATACGTTACAACGTAATACTATACAACGTTATACGTCATAACGTAGTACTATATAACGTAATATGTTATATCGTAATACCGTATAACGTTATACGCTATATCGTAATAGCATATAACGTTATACGTTATATCATCATGCTACAGAACGTTGTACGTCATAACGTAGTATATATAACGTTATAAGTCATAACGTATTACTATATAACGTTATACGTTATATCGTAATACTGTATAAGGTTATACGTTATAACGTCATACCATGTAACGTTATGCGTTATATCATAATACTACACATCGTTTTACGTCATAACGTATTACCATATGTCGTTATACGTTATAACGTAATACTATATGTCGTTATACATTACAACGGGATACTATACAACGTTACTCGTCATAACGTAGTACTATATAACGTTATATGTTATATCGTATTACCGTATAACGTTATACGCTATATCGTAATAGCATATAACGTTATACGTTATATCATAATACTGCACGACGTTATACGTCATAACGTAATACTATACAACGTTATACGTCATAACGTAGTACTATATAACCTTATACGTTATATCGTAGTACTGCATAAGGTTATACGTTATAACGTAATACCATGAAACGTTATACGTTATATCATAATACTACACATCGTTATACGTCATAACGTAATACTATACAACGTTATACGTCATAACGTAGTACTGTATGACGTTATACGATATATCGTAATACCGTATAACGTTATACGCTATATCGTAATACCATAAAACGTTATACGCCATAACGTAATACCATACAACCATACGCGTTATATCAAAATACTACACAACGTTTCACGTCATAACGTAGTACTATATGTCGTTATACGTTATAACGTAATACTATATATCGTTATACGTTACAACGTAATACTATATAACTATATACGTCATAACGTAGTACTGCATAAGGTTATAGGTTACAACGTAATACCATGTAACGTTGTACGTTATATCATAATACTACACATCGTTATGTGTCGTAGCGTAGTACTATACAACGTTATATGTTATATTGTAATACCGTATAACGTTATACGCTATATCGTAATAGCATATAACGTTATACGTTATATCATCATACTACGGAACGTTATACGTCATAACGTAATACTATAAAACGTTATACGTCTTAACGTAATACTATACAACGTTATACGTTATAACGTAATACTATATATCGTTATACGTTACAACGTAATACTATACAACGTTATACGTCATAACGTAGTACTATATAACGTTATATGTTATATCGTAATACCGTATAACGTTATACGCTATATCGTAATAGCATATAACGTTATACGTTATATCATAATACTGCACGACGTTATACGTCATAAAGTAATAATATAAAACGTTATACGTGATATCGTAATACTATATAACGTTATATGTTATATCGTAATACCGTGTAACGTTATACGCTATATAGTAATATCATATAACGTTATACGTTATATCATAATACTGCACAACGTTATACGTCATAACGTAATACTATACAACGTTATACGTCATAACGTAATACTATACAACGTTATACGTCGTAACGTAGTACTATATAACGTTATACGTTATATCATCATACTACGGAACGTTATACGTCATAACGTAGTACTATATAACGTTATATGTTATATCGTAATACCATATAACGTTATACGATATATCATCATACTACAGAACGCTATACATCATAACGTAGTATATATCACATTATAAGTCATAACGTATTACTATATATCGTTATACGTTATATCGTAGTACTATATAACGTTATATGTTATACCGTAATACCATATAACGTTATACGCTAAAACGTAGTACCATATAATGTTTTACGTTATATCATCATACTACACAACGTTATACGTTATAACGTAGTACTATATAACTATATACGTCATAACGTAGTACTATATAAAATTATATGATATACCGTAATACCATATAACGGTATAAGTGATATCGTAATACTATATAACGTTATACGTGATAACGTAGTACTATATATCGTTATACGTTACAACGTATTACTCTATATCGCTATACGTTACAATGTATTACTACAGAACGTTATACGTCATAAAGTAGTATATATAACGGTATAAGTCATTACGTATTACTATATAACGCTATACGTTATATCGTAATACTGTGTAAGGTTATACGTTATAACGCCATACTATGTAACGTTATGCGTTATATCATAATACTGCACATAGTTATACGTCGTAACGTAATACTATACAACGTTATACGTCATAACGTAGTACTATAAAACGTTATATGTTATATCGTAATACCGTATAACATTATATGCTGTATCGCAGTAACATATAACGTTGCACGTTATATCGTAATACTGCACAACGTTATACGTCATAACGTAATACTATACAACGTTATACGTCATAACGTAGTACTATACAACGTTATATGTTATATCGTAGTACCGTATAACGTTATACGCTAAATCGTAGTAGCATATAACGTTATACGTTATATCATAATACTAAACATCGTTATACGTCATAACGTAATACTATACAACGTTATACGTCAGAACGTAGTACTATATAACGTTATACGTTATATCATCATACTACGGAACGTTATACGTCATAACGTAATACTATGTAACGTTATATGTTATATCGTAATAGCGTATAACGTTATACGCTATATGGTAGTAACATATAACGTTATATGTTATATCGTAATGCCATGTAACGTTATACGTTATATCATAATACTACGCGACGTTATACGTCATAACGTAGTACTATATAACGATATACGTTATATCGTAATACCGTATAACGTTATACGCTATATCGTAGTAACATACAACGTTATACGTTATATCATAATACTACACATCGTTTTACGTCATAACGTAGTACTATATGTCGTTATACGTTATAACGTAATACTATATATCGTTATACGTTACAACGTAATACTATACAACGTTATACGTCATAACGTAGTACTATATAACGTTATATGTTATATAGTAATACCGTATAACTTTATACGCTATATCGTAATACCATATTACGTTATACGCTATAACGTAGTAACATATAACGTTTTATGTTATATCGTAATGCCATATAACGTTATACGCTATAACGTCATACCATGTAACGTTATACGTCATAACGAAGGACTATATAACGTTATACGTTATATCATCATACTACAGAACGTTATACGTCATAACGTAGTACTATATAACGTTATTTGTTATATCGTAATACCGTATAACATTATACAATATATCGTAGTAACATATAACGTTATATGCTATATCGTAATACCATATAGCGTTACACGCTATAACGTAATACCATGTAACGTTATACGTCATAACGTTGTACTACATAACGTTATACGTTATATCGTAGTACTGTATAAGGTTATACGTTATAACGTAATACTATATAACGTTATATGTTATATCGTAATACCGTATAACGTTATACGCTATATCGTAGTAACATATAATGTTATACGTTATATCATAATACTA
>NW_025219986.1:1420161-1421839 GCF_014825855.1 Bombus pyrosoma | reverse complement strand
TTACGATATAACGTTATACATTATATCGTAACACGATATAACGTTTTACATTATAACGTAATACTACATGACGTTATACGTTATTACGTAATACTACTTATTGTTATACGTTATAACTTACTACCATATAACGATATACGTTATAACGTATTAAAATATAACGATATACATTATAACGTAATATTACATAAGGATATACATTATAACGTACTACCATATAACGATATACGTTATAACGTATTAAAATATAACGATATACATTATAACGTAATATTACATAAGGCTATACGTTATAACGTATTACCATATAACGATATACCCTATAACGTAACAATACATAATGTTATACGTTATAACGAAATGCTACTGAACTTTATACGTCATAATGTTCTACCATATAACGATATACGTTGTAACGTATTACCATATAACGGTATGCGTTATAACGTAATAATGCATAAGTTTATACGGTATAATGTATTACCATATAACGATATACGTTATAACGTAATACTATATAACGTTATACGTTATAACGTATTACTATACAACGATATACGTTATAACGTAATACTATATAACGTTATACGTTGTAACGTATGACTACGTAACGGTATACGTTATAACATATTTTTCATATAACGATATACGTTATAACGTATTACCATATAACGATGTGCGCTGTAACGTAATAATACATAACGTTATACGTTATAACGTAATACCACTGAACGTTATACGTTGCAACGTACTGCCATATGACGATATACGTTATAACGTATTACCATATAATGATATACGTTATAACGTAATAATACGTAATGTTATTCGTTATAACGAAATACTACGTAATGTTATACGTTATAACGTACTACCATATAACGATATACGTTATAACGTAATATTACATAAGATTATACGTTGTAACGTATTACCATAAAACGATATACGTTATAACGTAATAATACATAATGTTATACGTTATAACGAAATACTGCTGAACGTTATACATCATAACGTGCTACCATATTACGATATACGTAATAACGTATTTCTACTGAACGTTATACGTTATATCGTACTACCATATAACGATATACGTTATAACGTATTACCATATAACGATGTACGTTATTTCGTATTAATACATAACGTTATATGTTATAACGTATTAATACATAATGTTATACGTTATAACGTATTACCATATAACGATATACGTTATAACGTAATACGACATAACGTTTTACATTATAACGTAATACTACATGACGTTATACGTTATAACGTAATACTACATAACGTTATACGTTATAACGTATTACGATATAACGTTATACATTAGAACGTAACACGATATAACGTTTTACATTATAACGTAATACTACATGACGTTATACGTTGTAACGTACTACCATATAACGATATACGTTATAACGTATTAAAATATAACGATATACATTATAACGTAATATTACTTAAGGCTATACGTTATAACGTATTACCATATAACGATAAACCTTATAACGTAATAATACATAATGTTATACGTTATAACGAAATGCTACTGAACGTTATACGTCATAATGTTCCACCATATAACGATATACGTTGTAACGTATCACCATATAACGATATGCGTTATAACGTAATAATGCATAAGTTTATACGGTATAAT
>NW_025219986.1:1417804-1419661 GCF_014825855.1 Bombus pyrosoma | reverse complement strand
ATAGTAATACGTTACAACGTATAACGTTATATAGCATTACGTTATGACGTATATCGTTATATAGTAATACGTTATAACGAACAACGTTATGTAGTATTACGTTACATCGTATAACGTTATGTAGTACGTCATTAAAATGTATAACATTATGTATTATTACGTTATAACGTATATCGTTATATAGTAATACGTTATAACGAACAACGTTCAGTAGTATTACGTTACTTCGTATAACGTTATGTAGTATGTCATTAAAACGTATAACATTATGTATTATTACGTTATAACGTATATCGTTATATAGCAATGCGTGATAACGAAGAACGTTATGTAGTATTACGTTACATCGTATAACATTATGTAGTATTACGTTATAACGTATAACGTTATGTAGTATTACGTTATAACGTATATCGTTATGTAGTATTACGTTATATCGTATAACGTTATGTAGTATTACGTTATAACGTAGATCGTTATATGGTAATATGTTATAACGTATAATGTTCAGTAGTATTACGTTATAACGTATAACGTTATGTAGCATTACCTTATAACTTATAACGTGATATAGTATTGCGTTATAACTTATATCCTTATATAGTAATACGTTATAACGTATATCGTTATATGAAAGATACGTTATAACGTGAAACGTTATGTAGTATTACGTTAAAACGTATAACATTATGTATTATTACGTTATAACGTGTATCGTTATATAGTAATGTGTGATAACGAACAACGTTCAGTAGTATTACGTTATAACGTATAACGTTCAGTAGTAGTTCATTACAACGTACATCGTTATATAGTAGTACGTTATGATGTATAACGTTCAGTAGTATTTCGTTATAACGTATAACATTATTTATTATTACGTTATAACGTATATCGTTTTATGGTAATTCGTTATAACGTATAACCTTATGTAATATTACGTTACAACGTATATCGTTATATGGTAATACGTTAAAGCGTATGTCGTTATATGGTAACACGTTAAAACGTATGTCGTTATATGGTAATACGTTACAACGTATATCGTTATATAGTATTACGTTATAACGAAAAACGTTCAGTAGTATGACTTTATAACGTATAACGTTATGTAGTATTACGTTATAACGTATAACGATTTGTCGCAATACATTGCAACGTGAAATGTTATGTAGTATTACGTTATACCGTATAACATTATGTATTATTACGTTATAACGTATGTCGTTATATAGTAATGCGTTATAACGAATAACGTTACGTAGTATTACGCTACATCGTATAACATTATGTAGTATTACGTTATAACGTACGCTGTTATGTAGTATTTGTTTATAACGTATATCGTTATAGAGTAATACGTTATAACGAAAAACGTTCAGTAGTATGACTTTATAACGTATAACGTTATGTAGTATTACGTTATAACGTATAACGATTTGTCGCAATACATTGCAACGTGAAATGTTATGAAGTATTACGTTATACCGTATAACATTATGTATTATTACGTTATAACGTATTTCGTTATATGGTAATACGTTATACCGTATAACCTTATAGATTATTACGTTATAACGCATATCGTTATATAGTAATACGTTATAACGTATATCGTTATATGGTAGTACATTATAACGTGTAACGTTCAGTAGTGATACGTTATAACATATAACGTTATGTATTATTATGTTATGACGTATAGCGTTATGTAGTATTGCGTCATAACGTTTAACGTTATACAGTATTACGTTATAACGTATAACGGGATATAGTATTGCGTTATAACTTATATCCTTATATGGTAATACGTTATAAAGTATAACGTTATGTAGTATTTCGTTATATCGTATAACG
>NW_025219986.1:1416296-1417304 GCF_014825855.1 Bombus pyrosoma | reverse complement strand
TCTACCATATAACGATATACGTTATAAAGTATTTCCATATAACGATATACGTTATTTCGTATTAATACATAACGTTATACTTTATAACGTATTAATACATAACGTTATACGTTATAACGTACTACCATATAACGATATACGTTATAACGTAATATTACATAAGGTTATACGCTATAACGTATTACCATAAAACGATATACGTTATAACGTAATAATACATAATGTTATACGTTATAACGAAATACTGCTGAACTTTATACATCATAACGTACTACAATATAACGATATACGTTATAACTTATTACCATACAACGATATACGTTATAACGTATTACTATATAAGGATGTACGTTATAACGTAATAATACATAACGTTATACGTTATATCGTATTACTACTGAACGTTATATGTTATATAGTCCTACCATATAACGATATACGTTATAACGTATTACCATATAACGATGTACGTTATTTCGTATTAATACATAACGTTATATGTTATAACGTATTAATACATAACGTTATACGTTATAACGTATTACCCTATAACGATATACGTTATAACGTAATATTACATAACGTTATACGTTATAACGTATTACCATAAAACGATATATGTTATAACGTAATAATACATAATGTTATACGTTATAACGAAATACTGCTGAACTTAATACATCATAACGTACTACAATATAACGATATACGTTATAACTTACTACCATATAACGATATACGTTATAACGTAAATTACATAAGGATATACGTTATAACGTACTACCATATAACGATATACGTTATAACGTATTAAAATATAACGATATACATTGTAACGTAATATTACATAAGGTTATACGTTATAACGTATTACCATATAACGATATACCTTATAACGTAATAATACATAATGTTATACGTTATAACGAAATGCTACTGATCGTTATACTTCATAATGTTCTACCATATAACGATATACGTTGTAACGTATTACCATATAACGATATG
>NW_025219986.1:1414781-1415796 GCF_014825855.1 Bombus pyrosoma | reverse complement strand
TTATTACCATATAACGATATACGTTATAACGTATTACCATATAACGATACACGTTATAACGTAATACTACATAACGTTATACGATGTAACGTAATATTACATAACGTTATACGTTATATCGTATTACTATATAACGATATACGTTATAACCTATTTCCATATCACGATATACGTTATAACGTATTACCATATAACGATACACGTTATAACGTAATACTACATAACGTTATACTTAGTAACGTAATATTACATAACGTTATACGTTATATCGTATTACTATATAACGATATACGTTATATCCTAATTCCATATCACGACATACGTTATGACCTAATTCTATATGACGTTATACGTTATAACGTAATACTATATTACGTTACACGATATAACATAATGCTACATTACATTATTCGTTATAACGTAATACTACTGCACGTTATGCGTTATAAATTATTACCATATAACGATATGCGTTATAACGTACTACCATATAACGATATACGTTATAACGTAATACTACATAACGTTATACATGATAACGTATAACTACATAACGATATACGTTAAAAAACAATACTATATCACGTTATACGTTATAACGTGTTGCTACATAACGTTGTACGTTATAACGTAATGCTACTGAACGTTAGACGTTATAACGTATTACCATATAACGATATCCGTTATAACGTAATACTACTGAACGTTATACGTTATAACGTATTAACATATAACGATATACGTTATAACGTATTACCATATAACGATATACGTTATACCGAAATACTACATAACGTTATATGTTATAACGTATTAGTATATAACGTAATACTACATAACGATATACGATATAACGTACTACCATATAACGATATACGTTATAACGTAATACTACATAACGTTATACGATGTAACGTAATATTACATAACGTTATACGTTATATCGTATTACTATATAACGATATACGTTATAACCTAATTCCATATCACGATATACGTTATGACCTAATTCTAT
>NW_025219986.1:1411472-1414281 GCF_014825855.1 Bombus pyrosoma | reverse complement strand
TCGTTATACGTTATAACGTACTACCATTTAACGATATAAGTTATAACGTAATACGATATAACGTTTTACATTATAACGTAATACTACATGACGTTATACGTTATAACGTAATACTACTGATCGTTATACGTTGTAACGTAATACCATATAACGATATACCTTATAACGTAATAATACATAATATGATACGTTATAACGAAATGCTACTGAACGTTATACGTTGTAACGTACTGCCTTATGACGATATACGTTATAACGTATTACCATATAACGATATACGTTATAACGTATTACCATATAACGATATACGTTATAACGTATTAAAAAATAACGATATTCATTATAACGTAATAATACATAATGTTATTCGTTATAACGTATTACTCTATAACGATGTAAGTTATAACGTAATAATATATAACTTTATACGTTATAACGTAATACCACTGAACGTTATACGTTGTAACGTACTGCCATATGACGATATACGTTATAACGTATTAGCATATAACGATATACGTTATAACGTATTACCATATAACGATGTACGCTATAACGTAATAATACATAACATTATACGTTATAACGTAATACTACTGAACGTTATACGTTGTAACGTACTGCCATATGACGATATACGTTATAACGTATTTCCATATAACGATATATGTTATAACGTAATAATACGTAATGCTATTCGTTATAACGAAATACTACATAACGTTATTCGTTATAACGTATTACTATGTAACGATATACGTTATAACGTAATAATACATAACGTTATACGTTATAACGTATTACTACTGAACGTTATACGTTATATCGTCCTACCATATAGCGATATACGTTATAACGTATTACAATATAACGATATACGTTATAACGTAATAATACGTAATGTTATTCGTTATAACGAAATACTACATAACGTTATTCGTTATAACGTATTACTATATAACGATATACGTTATAACGTAATAATACATAACGTTATTCGTTAAAACGGATTACTATACAACGATATACGTTATAACGTAATACTATATAACGTTATACGTTGTAACGTATGACTACGTAGCGGTATACGTTATAACGTATTTTTCATATAACGATATACGTTATAACGTATTACCATATAACGATGTACGCTATAACGTAATAATACATAACGTTATACGTTATAATGTAATACCACTGAACGTTATACGTTGTAACGTACTGCCATATGACGATATACGTTAAAACGTATTAGCATATAATGATGTACGTTACAACGTATTACCATATAACGATGAACGCAATAACGTAATAATACATAACATTATACGATATAACGTAATACTACTGAAAGTTATACGTAGTAGCGTACTGCCATATGACGATATACGTTATAACGTATTACCATATAATGATATACGTTATAACGTAATAATACGTAATGTTATTCGTTATAACGAAATACTACACAATGTTATACGTTATAACGTACTACCATATAACGATATACGTTATAACGTAATATTACATAAGGTTATACGTTATAACGTATTACCATAAAACGATATACGTTATAACGTAATAATACATAATGTTATACGTGATAACGAAATACTGCTGAACGTTATACATCATCACGTACTACCATATAACGATATACGTTATAACGTAATACTACTGAACGTTATACGTTATAACGTACTACCATATAACGATATACGTTATAACGTATTACCATATAACGATGTACCTTATTTCGTATTAATACATAACGTTACATGTTATAACGTATTAATACATAATGTTATACGTTATAACGTATTACCATATAACGATATAAGTTATAACGTAATACGATATAACGTTTTACATTATAACGTAATACTACATGACGTTGTACGTTATAACGTAATACTACTGATCGTTATACGTTATAACGTACTACCATTTAACGATATAAGTTATAACGTAATACGATATAACGTTTTACATTACAACGTAATACTACTGATCGTTATACGTTGTAACGTACTACCATATAACGATATACGTTATAACGTATTAAAATATAACGATATTCATTATAACGTAATATTACATAATGTTATACGTTATAACGTATTACCATATAACGATATACCTTATAACGTAATAATACATAATATGATACGTTATAACGAAATGCTACTGAACGTTATACGTTGTAACGTACTGCCATATGACGATATACGTTATAACGTATTACCATATAACCATATACGTTATAACGTAATAATTCGTAATGTTATTCGTTATAACGAAATACTACATAACGTTATTCGTTATAACGTATTACTATATAACGATATACGTTATAACGTAATAATACATAACGTTATACGTTATAACGTATTACTACTGAACGTTATACGCTTTATCGTCCTACCATATAACGATATACGTTATAACGTATTACCATAAAACGATGTACGTTATTTCGTATTAATACACAACGTTATATGTTATAACGTATTAATACATAACGTTATACGTTATAACGTATTACCATATAACGCTATACGTTATAACGTATTAAAAAATAACGATATTCATTATAACGTAATACTACGCAACGTTATTCATTATAACGTATTACTCTATAACGATGTACGTTATAACGTAATAATATATAACGTTATACGTTATAACGTAATACCACTGAACGTTATACGTTGTAACGTACTGCCATATGACGATATACGTTATAACGTATTAGCATATAACGATATACGTTATAACGTATTACCATATAACGATGTACGCTATAACG
>NW_025219986.1:1409504-1410972 GCF_014825855.1 Bombus pyrosoma | reverse complement strand
TAACGTAATATTACATAAGGTTATACGTTATAACGTATTACCATAAAACGATATACGTTATAACGTAATAATAAATAATGTTATACGTTATAACGAAATACTACTGAACGTTATACATCATAACGTACTACTATATAACGATGTACGTTGTAACGAACTACTACTGAACGTTAATCGTTATAACGTAATACTACTGAACGTTGTTCGTTATCACGCATTACTATATAACGATATACGTTATAACGTAATAATACATAATGTTTTACGTTTTAACGTAATACTACATAACATTTCACGTTATAACGTATCTTTCATATAACGATATACGTTATAACGTATAACCATATAACGATGTACGGTATAACGTAATAATACATAACGTTATACGTTATAACGCATTACTATACAACGATATTTTATAACGTAATAATACATAATGTTATACGTTATAACGTAATACTACATAACATTTCGCGTTATAACGTATCTTTCATATAACGATATGCGTTATAACGTATTACCATATAACGATGTACGTTATAACGTATTAATACATAACGTTATACGTTATAACGTAATACTGCTGAACGTTGTTCGTTATAACGTATTACTATATAACGATATACGTTATATCGTAATAATACATAATGTTATACGTTATAACGCAATACTACTGAACGGTGTTCGTTATAACGTAATAATACATAATGTTATACGTTATAACGAAATACTACTGAACGTTATACATCATAACGTATTACCATATAACGATGTACGGTATAACGTATTAATACATAACGTTATACGTTATAACGTAATACTACATAACGTTATACGTTATAACGTAATACTACATAATGTTATACGATGTAACGTAATACTACATAACGTTATTCGTTATAACGCATTACTATACAACGATATACGCTATAACGTAATAATACATAATGTTATACGCTATAACGTAATACTACATAACATTTCACGTTATAACGTATCTTTCATATAACGATATACGTTATAACGTATTACCATATAACGATGTACGTTATAACGTAATAATACATAACGTTATACGTTATAACGTAATACTACTGAACGTTGTTCGTTATAACGTAATAATACATAACGTTATACGATGTAACGTAATTCTACATAACGATATACGTTATAACGTATTACCAAATAACGATATACGTTATAAGGTAATATTACATAGTGTTATACGTTATAACGTATTGCCATAAAACGGTATACGTTATAACGTATTAATAAATAATGTTATACGTTATAACGAAATACTACTGAACGTTATACATCATAACGTACTACTACATAACGATATACGTTATAACGTATTACCAAATAACGATATACGTTATAAGGTAATATTACATAGTGTTATACGTTATAACGTATTACCATAAAACGATATACGTTATAACGTTATATTACATAAGGATATACG